>NW_020885030.1:189337-193726 GCF_003945725.1 Corapipo altera
TTTTCCAGGCAACATATCTCTCCCATTCTGATTTTTCATCCATCACACTCGCTTCTAACCCATGTCGATAATTAATGAGTGTGTTTCAAGGCTTCCCAGTATGTTCTGTCATTTTAGAGCCTGTCTTCTATACTGTAGTCTCTGAGAGGCGGTATTTGTTTTCATGTTTTGTCTTATGCAATGCCAAGCAATTACTTCTGTTCAACAAACAATACAAATAGGTGAAATTTCACTCACTGTTATCCTTTTGCAAATCTTAAGGCTTTTAACTCCATATAAAGAGGAGCAAAGAAATATATATATTTCATATGCATTGTTACATGTCAATATATACCTCTGCAAAGCAGTTTATTAGATTTTAGAATGGGGAAATTTTTTTTTAAGCCATGCAAAGCAGATGTTTCTCTTTACTGCCATAAGCAAATATTTTCTCTGGTCATCTAAAGCATTGTACATATTCTATATTGCTTAAAGAAGAAAAACTCTTGCTGTTCCTTCTTCCCCTCTTTATCACAGTTTTATGCTATTCATGTATTATAACCCAGCACTGCATGAGTAAATGCTGTCCTCTTCTCCCCAGCCTCAGTTCAGCTCTTTCAAAGGCTAAAGAGTTTTGTTTAACACTTTTATTGTCTAGATGGTTTGTGATGTGTACTTGTCGTGACGAGGGAAGAATGAGACGCTCAATATGAGAATCAGTAAACTTCGTTTATTGATCACTACTAACAGCTTAATATACCCTTTATAATTAGCTCATACATATTACAAAAGCTAAGCTCAGCATTGGTTCTGCTTAAATGTTGACTTCATCTCTTACTCCTTAACATTGTTGACACTTAGATGTTAATTCTGTTTCTCACTCCCTTCCTTTGTTGACACAGGTGGCTTTCAGTTGCTTTTTGTTTTGCTAATCACAGTGTCCTGTTTACCAGCCAACTAACACGTACAAGGGCACTGTAACTTCCTTATCTCAGATCTTCTCACGGCCTAGACAGGCTGTGTTCTATACTCTTAACAGCTCATCCATAGCTTTAGCTATATCCATATGTCCTTGTCTTGCTAACAAATCCTCTACAATACCCCCGTTTTTATTTGAGGCCAACAATACTTTCTCTGTCATAGCACTTACACGTTTAACAAGACAAGAAAAAGCAATACGAACTATCACTAAAATTACAGTAATTGTCAGTAACCATTGTAGGCTTTCTTTAACAAAACTTAAAACTTATTCAGACATAGAACCAAAGATAGATTGAAGCTACGAGTCTATAGGACTAGTTGCTACTGTGTCACCACAAATAAGAAACACACTTGGTGGAAAAATGTGTGCAGTGTTGTTAACCTTAATGCCTGGAGAGGAAGGCCTTACTTCAGCTCCATATGCTCCAAAGCTTGGTTGTTACTATTATTAGTACCACAATAGTCTCCTGTATTTTTGTAATTAAACCTTGGGGTATGTGAAGTGACATTAGTCCAGCTGGAAAAGTTGTGGCTTTGATAAACACTTAACCCAGATTGAAATAATCTTAACATAAAACAGGTTTGAGTCCCATTATCACTTGTGTTATGTACAGACAGTGATCCCATTAAATCTAACTCTTGGGGATCCTAGGGCAAAGAGGTGTTGAGAGCCTTTAAAAGGCAGGCAGATGCATTAGAAATAACTGTTTCACTCTCACACGACTATGAAACCCAACCAGTAAAAGGCATGCCAAACAAACAAGTGCGAAAAGGATCTGAAGCAGATGCTAAAGACAAACAAAAGGACGATTGACCTGTTTGATTTGCTCAAGTAACCCACATGTTTTTCTGAGGATCAGTGGTGTGAAGAGTTTTAACACTGGCAATCATGTTCATGAAAAGAAGAAAACTTATTACACAGCCGTTCCCAGGAATACAATCCGATGATAGGGAATCTTAACATCTTTACCACACTAATATGCAAAACACTTGATCGAGACTGGGCGAGTATCCTCGTGCTGTTATACAGCACCTCCCACCGTTCCAATGCAATTTAATGCTGTTCTACTGTTTCACCCAGGCTCTACAGTTCTTTTGTGTACAGGCTAGGCAGTTTGTGCCAGTTGGGCCCTTCCAAGTGCCCACTCTGCCTTTACCTCACAGGCCCCACCGGGGAGCTGAAGCCCAATCACCAACTCCGTAACATAGTGGAGAACCTTTTGGATGCTTCTGTTCATTAAGGGAAGGAAAAGTAGAAAATGCAATGCAAAGAGAAGGAGAAAAGTTTGGGGCAGCAAGCAGAGGTGATCTTGTCAGGAGCTCCATCCGGCCGAGAAAAAACTTAGAAATGGACAAAACAACACCACTTGCAAATTATGCAAGTTATAAGTCTGGTGAGAAAACAAGTAGTCTATTTTGCTGAGCACACAGCACACTGATCAACATAACTAGTCTGCTCTGGCCTCCCGCCAGGAGGTCTGAAGATACACTCTCTACAACGCTGCAGATGTTTTTGAGAAGGCACGCAGGATGGCCTTGACAGTCTGCAAGGGCCCCCCTGTAACGAGCTGAACAACCAAGGCAGTAACATCGACAACTCCTAATTTAAATCCTCGAAAACACAGAAAAGGTCAAAGGACTCTGCCTTCTGCACAGCCCACACAGCTACAGCCCAGGGACAGCATGACACATGAAAAAAGAACAGCACTAGGGGAAAGTCTCCACCTGAGATTTAACCACTATAAACCTTTGAAACAAGGCTGAAATAGAACACCAAATTTGTGTAAGAACTTCTTATTTAACTTCAGTCCAGATCATATGCGTAGTCAGACAGGGTTAGTCTTGAAATAACTAAACCTCACCAGTTTTGATAAGAGTGGAATTACTCATGGTGGGAATTTAAAGAATTCATATACCATTCAGAATAAGGAGTCACTATGGTTCAACAGAATCATGTTACACATCTCTAAAATCTTGATACCGTCAGAAAGTATTTTTAAGTTTACACAGTCACACATTCATGTAGCTTTTCTCTTTAACACAACATTCAGGTGGCCACCTCAAACACTCTTCACTCACACACACATTTTCAAGTAGTCATTGGTTGCGCGCTTCTTATCAGTTTCATAATTCAAAGGAAATTTATAGCATAGCCGCTAACAGCAATCTGCAAATCCTGCATAACTCTCTATGTAAAAGACAAACACAGCAAGAAAGAACAGGATATTATCTTGAAAATTTTCGACCCTTCTTATAGAGCAATAATATTCTGTCATAAAGGCAATCAAACTACTTCTGCAGGGGGTAGAACTATATCCCCTTTTGTCTCATCGTTCCGTCTGCAAACTTTCTACCCGCACTCTGCTCTTGGGGGAAACAGCTAAATTTCATGTAAGAGAAGCAAAATCGCAAACTATAGGAAATTCTTAACAACTTTCTGCAATATATAAAAAGCTAAGTACGGATGTTGCGTTATTTCTAATCTTACTTCAAGGGATTTTTCGTCAGTCTCCCTTTCTTCTTTTGAAGAAAACGTTTGAGAATGCTATGAACACACTGCATGCGTAATACCTATTGCTGTAAAAACAGTGCAATCTTATTTGATTTATAAGTTGGAGTATTGTTAATTTTAAGTTGTTTTTTCTCTTTTCACCGTGTTTTACCGTCTTTGCCCCCCTCACGCCCCTCATTGCCGAAGGACGAAGGAGGAGGAGGAGGGGCCGGGCTCACCTAGAGAAAATCAGCAGAAGGAACTCAATCACAGGGTGTGCTTAAGAAAAGACAAAAACATAGGAGAGGGAGAAAACAGCTGCAAACAGGCACGTTTCAGAGAGGGGGTGACTGGTGTAACGAGGAAAAAAGAGAAACAGCTTCCCCCCTCCCCTGACTGCACCTTCTGAAGCTTTTGCTACCGTCATTAACTCGCTACTCTAAGAAGAGGAGCGGCACCAGGGAAAAAACACTCGCTGTAAAGAAGGGGAGGGAAACCTACACCTCTTGGGACCATGGCTGTCAGCAGTGCGGGGGAAGCAGAGCCCCCCCGCTGCTCGCCGCACCCGGGGCCGCCGGCGTGCACGCGCGCAGGCGCACCGCTCCGAGCCGGGGCCGCGCACGGCGCCGCGACCACCGCCACTGCCCCACCGCCCAGCACCGCTCCGGGGGCACTCAGCACGGCGGCGCAAGCACCCAGCGCCGTGAACACAGCCACAAATGCGCGGCGCAGTCCCGCAGCACAGTTCAGATGAAAAGCTGGAAATGTCTTAAGGTGGAACTCAGTCATAGTGTTCGTAAAGTTCATCCCCGGTCCATCAGCAGTACTTTCACGCCGCAGTCGTCGTCCCCGATCGTCCTGGACATGCACTGCCGAGACGCTAGCACCGCGTTCATTTTGCCAGGGCCGCCTGGTTGTCCCCGGTCCCGCTCCGTGAT
>NW_020885030.1:193826-199743 GCF_003945725.1 Corapipo altera
TTTTGCCAGGGCCGCCTGGTTGTCCCCGGTCCCGCTCCGTGATCTCTGGTCCCACTCCGGCTCCCCTCGGCTCCGCTCGACTCCCTTTTTGCGCGATTTCTCCGTATGATGGCATCTAGTAGCATTTTAATGTCCTCAAACTGTGCTTTAATGTCTTTTACTGTTCCAGATAACAATCGCCAAGTTGTAAGGAGGGAAGCAGCAACTTTTTCTCCCTTAGAGTCAGCAGTAAAGAGCTTATCACTAAGTTCTTTCCAAGTAGAGATAGTAAAAGCAGTTACAGCGTTCGCTTCAAATCCCTGGCCCTTACACGAAAGCAGCATCTCTCGCAAAGCCAGTTCGTCTATTTTTTCTCTTTTTTAAGCAAGCAATCTTGGTAATTCTTTCTTTAAATCTAAACCCTTAAGTCCCCGCTTCTATAAAAAGCACTGGAGTAATAAAAGCACCGCTTGTCTTTCCATACCTATAAATCTTCAGCGCGCTGTTGCAGCCCTTTACAAGACGTCGGCGGTGTTGTCGGCCAGGACCCTCCTGTGAGGTCACTTGGGGCACGGAGTCCAGCTCTTTTGCCTCTTGTGCTGCTTCAAGACCGACCGGCTACTGCGTCAGACCGTGGCTTCAGGGAGCGCAGATTTAACTTAGCTCCTGTTCAGGTTTCAGGGAGTGCAGATTTAACTTAGCTCCTGTTCAGGTTTCGGGGAGCGCAGATTTAACTTAGTACCTGAGGCTGCAGATTTAACTTAGCCTCTGGGGGATGCAGATTCAACTTACCCCCCGTTCAGGTTTCGGGGACTGCGGGTAACCCAGCAGGATACTCGTTATCGTCCCTTGTTCGGCGCCATTTTGTCGTGACGAGGGAAGAATGAGACGCTCAATATGAGAATCAGTAAACTTCGTTTATTGATCACTACTAACAGCTTAATATACCCTTTATAATTAGCTCATACATATTACAAAAGCTAAGCTCATCATTGGTTCTGCTTAAATGTTGACTTCATCTCTTACTCCTTAACATTGTTGACACTTAGATGTTAATTCTGTTTCTCACTCCCTTCCTTTGTTGACACAGGTGGCTTTCAGTTGCTTTTTGTTTTGCTAATCACAGTGTCCTGTTTACCAGCCAACTAACACGTACAAGGGCACTGTAACTTCCTTATCTCAGATCTTCTCACGGCCTAGACAGGCTGTGTTCTATACTCTTAACAGCTCATCCATAACTTTAGCTATATCCATATGTCCTTGTCTTGCTAACAAATCCTCTACATGTACTGATTATCAAAATATGCCCTTTTGAAGCTTTTTAAGAAGAATTTTCAGGGGTATTATTTTGGAATTACGTGCCTAAATTGCTCTTAAACTAACATCAGGCACCTAAAGCCCATTGTTTTAAAACCTGAGACATTATATAGCTCTGAAACTAAGATGTCCTAGAATTGGGATTTGGAGGTTCAAGATCCATAGAGTATACTAAATTTGTTTGACCTAAAATATAAGTACACGAAAGGATATCCTATTTCTTTCAAGATTTAAGTCTAATGTTACAGGCTTGATCTGTCTGCATTGGAGTTGGACTTTTGCCATTACCTTCAACAGAAGCAAAATTGCTCTTCATTTGTGTGCACACATAGTAAACTGAGGTATGAACAAGCCCTTTCTGACACTACAGTACTTTTCCAAAACTGTTTCATTTTTAACCAGGTTAATTAGTTTTCAAGTGAGTAGGATGCTTTTATATCCTCTTAATATTCTCTTAGTAGTGTGTTGGTTACCTGGACTTGAAGTGGTTTTGATTAACTATATGTGATAATGAAAACCATGAGAATGACCTTATACAGAAGTTCTTCTGATGTTACATATAAAATGGCATCTTATAATATTTAACACACAGCTTTTTTTCACCCCCTGCTCCTTCCCCAATCCCCTCCAAGTCAGAGTTCAAGCTAATTATGGAAGTGTTATGGTTGTATACTGAGATTTTAGTGTTTTGTGAGGTGTGCCCAAGTGGAGAATTTTCCTATTTTTACTGGGATGAAGAGACAACACAGTTTGATAAGGACACAAAGCAGCTACAGTGAGAGCTGCTTTGATTACTATGATGCCCAACAGTGTGATTGAGTATGACACTCAGCTAAGCACCTTTATGCTTAGGGGTTGTTAATGAAGCAAGTGAGATGCCCTGCTCTACTTGTACATTTCTTATTTTTTTAGCTAAATACTGTTGATTTTTGCCTACATCCTGAAGCCTATGAAATGGATTATAACTAGTCTGCTGGGACTGAATAAGACAGCAAGATGCTAGGGGTTGAGAAAACAGTACTGTCTACTCTGTATTCTGTGTTATAGGTTTCATTTTTCTCCTGAAGTCCCATTGCAAAAATACTTTTGAATTATATGGATTTATTCTCATGTAAAAACATGCATAGCAGGGTATAGTCCCTGGTAAAGATCTGAAAGGATCTGATTCTTCTCCCAGTGAAATGGGCAGATGTAAGACCCCAGTCCCAAAGCCACAAGCTTAACTGGGAGTATTACTTTTAAAAAATATTCGACTCCAACAAAAGTTTCACCCAATGAACTTTTGCAGAGCCTTTGGTTCTTAATACCTTGAGATAGCCTAAAGAGAAGAAGTTACACACTTTTCTCAGGAGACATTTTTAATTATAGGAGGAAATAAGGATTTTGGCAAAATTTTAAAAGGGGTAACATACAACCAAGTAGAGCATTCCACAAAGCAGTGACCCAGCACATGCCAACCCACACAACTTAGCAGAATCCAACCCAGTGGTTTTAAGTTACCCAAAATATTAAGTAAGAAAAAAGATTAAGAGAGTAAAAAAAGAGATTAAGAGAAGAAACAGGAGTAAAGAAAAAGATGAGATTAAATATCTATCACCAAAGAGTCCTATGGAAGTCCAGCTCCACATGGCAATGCCAGGTCCCAAGAGAAAAGGCAAGATAAAGCTCATGTGCTCCTGTATTTATGTGCTTTGACCCTTTGTGGTCACTCCTCCCAGGCAGGATGTCTGGCACTGACCACTCAGTGCCTCCCAGGTGGGGAGTGAGGGGTAGTGTAACCAATCAGAGGATGAGTTAGGGGTTCCAGGGGGCATGGTGTGGGTGGGCTACCAGGCTGCCCTTTTGACTGACAGTTACTCCATGTGGGCTCCTTGAGCCCTGCCATGTGTGTTCCTAGACTGCCCTTCCCCCCCCCCCCCGGGTTGGTTCCTACCCAATAATAAAATAATACTTTTATTGATCCAGTGTCTCACAACAAGAGTTTTGCAATTTCCTTTAATTAAGGAAGAACTGAAATCCTTGAAAGAAGGAAACAAACTTAATAGGCAGGCATGTTTTGATGTCTCACATGGATTTAAATTTATGTTAAATAGGTGAATTACAATGGCACTCGAATTCACTTTTAAAAATATTTTAGGGCTATTAAGTTTGTATCAAACTAGAAATCTCAACCTATTTCTGCATGCCACTAGTAGGAGGGACTCTGTAGACTCTTGGGGTTGATGGCAATCTTAGTCTGCTCTGCAATGAGTTCTGATCTCTTGACAGATGTTATTCCAGCTTACTTTGAGTGGGGAAAAAATGTGATAACCAAAGTGTCCTTATAGTAACACAGAAAGGCTTAAAGAATGTCTAAAAATAATTGCGACTCAGATGTTGAAATATATTATACAGAGTATTCATGGCTAGGCTTCGCGAACGAAGATTTGGGAAGGGCTCTACCCACATTTGTTGCAAGCGTGCTGGTGGCTAAAAAGGACAACACGAGATAGACAAGTCCGGTTGCAAAAGGCACAGCAGAAGGACTCCTTAGGTGGAATATTCTGCAAGACACGATTCTTTCTGCGTTGTCTTTTCTCCTTAAGAGTGATTGTATCAGGGTGAATTTATGCTAATACTTTTGGTCTGTGTTTGACTCAGCCACATGTAAAAGTTTTGTTCTTTCCCTGCCAAGTTATGAGAAAACAAGCACTGATAAAATGGGAAATTTGTCCTTGAAGAGAGTTCTTGTATAAACTGTATTTAACTGGTATTCTGTGATTGGCTAATCATTCTCCAAGGTCACTTGAAGGAGAAATTGAAGACTATAGTGATGAAGGAAACCCCTAGACTCATTTGGAAAAGACCCCCCTGAGTGCAGTACACAGGCGCAGTGAAAGCCACACGTGCGCAGAAGAGATGCACTTACATAAGCAAGGGGGGTAGGACTGAGAACCTCCGGCGGGGCAGTGCTGGCCACACCTGCCTAGACAGACGTAATCAGTTAATTGTATAAAAGCAGTTAGCTCTTCTTTGGAGAGAACTAGCTTCACATCAAGGACAACGTTGCCTTTTGGCGGGGATACCTGCCAATTTGTGAGCTTACTGACTTTCCAAGGATGCAGCTTCTGCTATGGGTAATTATAGGCATTCTAGGTCGATAACTTTATGGGCAACAGCTGGGTGCCTGGGGAGGTCATGCTGGGGGCTTATTTCTCCCCTCCTTCCTCTCTTTTGGGTTTGTTCATTTTGTTGGCCACCTCTTGGTAATAAATATCAGTTTTGTTGAGCTTCCAATGGTGTCATGGTTTCAGATTCAGTATGGTCCGAACCTCTCCCTAATAGAGTGATCCTACATGCTTTCTCAAAAGAAGCAGCAGCATTATAGATAGTGTGTCTCCAGACCTCCCGATTGGAGACCAGAGTAGACCAGTTATGTTGATCAATATTGTCAAGGTTGAGATGTTGTTTCAGGGAGTCCTTGTATCTTCTCTTTGGGGCTCCTCTCATGCGGCAACCAGTGGCAAGTTCACCATAAAGCAAGATCTTAGGGAGGCGGTGGTCCTTCATCCTGGAGACGTGCCCTGCCCAACGCAGCTGTGTTCTCAGCAACATGACCTCAATACTTGTGATTGCTGCTTGTTCTAGAACAGATGTATTAGTCACATAGTCTGACCAGCAGATGTTTGGGATTGTATGGAGACAGCGCTGATGGAAGCATTCTAAGAGTCGCATGTGGTGGCGGTAGATGACCCATGATTCGGAACCATATAAAAGAGTAGACAGCACTATGACTGTAAACACTGATCTTGGTACTTTTCTTTAAGTGTTTATTTTGCCAAACTCTTTTATGGAGTTTTTGAAAAGTGCTATATGCCTTTGCTAACCTGTTATCTATCTCTCCATCAATCTAACCATCTGAGGAGATGAGGCTACCTAGGTAATTAAACTGTTGGACTGATTTGAGCTCTGATTCGCCGGTGGTGACATGGGGATGATGGAAGAGTTCCTGAGGTCCTGGTTGACAGAGAACTTCTGTCTTCTTTAAACTGACTTCCAGCCCAAAAAACTCAGCAGTGTCTGCAAAGTAAGAAACTAAACGCTGCAGAGATACTTCTGTGTGGGCAACAAGGGCGGCGTCATCAGCATAAAGCAGCTCCCGGACGAGATGGTTTAAGGTCTTAGTATGGACCTTCAGTCACCTCAGATTGAATAGGCTTCTTCCATCAGTACAATATCGAATGTAGATACCATCTTGATCATTGAGGTCTGCCGTGACCCTTTGGAGCATCATGCTGAAAAAGATCGTGAATAGGGTTGGTGCAAGAACGCAGCCTTGTTTCACACCATTCTTTATTAGAAAGGGCTCAGAAAGTGCATCGCCATATCTGACTTGACCATGCTGATCCTCATGAAGTGAGATGATCATTTTAAGGAACTTGGGGGGACATCCTAAACGTTCCAAAATCTGCCACAGACCTTTTCTGTTCACAATATCAAAAGCCTTGGTGAGATCAACAAAGGTTACATAGAGACCTCTGTTCTGTTCCCTACACTTCTCTTGCAGTTGTCTGAGAACAAATACCATGTCTGTGGTACTCCTGTTGGCTCTGAAACCACATTGGCTTTCAGGTAGAATTCC
>NW_020885030.1:199753-235322 GCF_003945725.1 Corapipo altera
CCAGCAATGGAGAGCAGAGTACTCCTGTTGGCTCTGAAACCACATTGACTTTCAGGTATGTAGAGTATTAAACTTGCTGAATATAGTTATATATTGTGTCAAGAGGATAAGGCACAATGTGGTTTTGTACTCATGGGAATTTTGCTGCAATCACTGAAGCAGGAACTGGAATCCATATATTGCTATCTGCCATATGCTACAGAAAAAGATTTGGGCATATGTTGTATTTCCTTGTCGATTTTTTTTCAGGAGCAGAGCTATGTCCAGAATGGAAAAGAAGAATCAAGTATAACTGAAATTTCATTGATTCTGTTTTATACTTTCAAACTGACCTCCAAACTGAATCTAGTTTAGATTCAAACAAACCCTGTTGGAGATAGTAGATTTGAGTATTGCAAAATGAAAATGAATGTACTCTGGGCATAAAGTGTTCTGAAGTGAAAATAATTCTACAGCAATTGAAAATGGTGTGTATAATCCTGCCAGGGCTTTAGAAAATGTTACTGTATCAGACTAAGAACTTCTTATAGCTTATTATAGTTAAGGGGAGCGCTTTTGTTGGTATATATTAATTTTGCGTCATTTGGCAAATGGGCAAAGGTTTCAGTGCAGGACCGTATGTAATCACCCTTTCTGAAGCAAAAATAAACAAGGTATTAAATAAAGCTGAAACAACCCTTGTCAACACCAACAAAAGCATCCTGATGGCAAACAGACACATCACAGCTTGTCACCTTTTGGCAGATAGCTGTTGGACCATAGTTTGAATCTCTACTGGCTTTTCTTGGGATCCAGAATGTAAATCTGGGTAGAACTTGTCCGGTTGTGTCCAAAGAACATTTCTGTGAAAGCTAATGGGAAATTCAGAAATAATCTTTACCACTGAGAGGAAAAGTAGGGGATCATGCCAAATATGAATCACAGTCAATTCTCAAATTGCACTTATATATTAGTAGCCTGATACAGCTTAAAACCTTTCATTGCTTTAAAAGTAACACTTTGTCAGACATGAGAAGTATGAGTCAACTTTCACTGACTGATTGTAAGTGGCACAAACTAATATTTTAAGAACATTTGTGACTGATTTAATGTTACCTATTTGTTTAATTAGATTACATTTAAATGCAAACCCAAATTATTTTATAAATATTTAGCTTTCCAAGAAAACTATATTCAGATATCCTTTTGATAGGAACTATATGCAACATTGGAACTTTTTGCATATTGAAATTATTATTTATTTTTTTATTTCATTCTGAAAGCAATCCTTTCTTCACCAATGTTAATGATGCAACACGTAAATGAGATCTCAACTGTTACACTCCAGATTTTAAGCCATAAGCTGCCCAGAGTGGTTACATTTTATTTAAGACTTTTTAAAAACCTTTTGGTTCATTATAACCTCAAATTAGCATCCAGAGAAAGAGTCACACACTCTTCTCTAAGAGAAATTCTTTTAATTTAGTGAGAAAAATAAGATATTTTGGTAAAAGGTTTTACAGGAGTAAAATACAACCAAGAAAAAATATTTCACTAAAACACCCAGCACAAAGACTCATTCCACAGAAAACACCTATTGCAAACAATCAATATACTATCTTTAGTAAAACACAATACACTGGTTTTAAGTTACCCACAAGAGAAGGAAAAGAGTAAAAGAAGAAAACAGATTAAAAGGGTAAAGAAAGAGAGAAGAAATAGAGAGAGGAATGAAAAAATGGTTACCAACAAGATCTGATGGTTCACATGGTTCAGGTTGCAGGAGAGACGAGAGAGAAGAGAGTTCATATGGAGTCTCGTGTATTTATACAGTTTAGTTTTCCTTCCCAGGCAGGATATCTGGCCAGTGCCTTCCAGGCCAGTGAGATGTGCTGTAGCCAACCACAGGCTCCAGGGGCATGGTGTGGGCAGGCTACCAGGCAGGTCTGCTTTGACTGACAGCCCAGCTGCATGGCCTTCAACTCTGCAGTCATGTTGGCCACAGGCCTTCCAGCTCTGCCATGTGCTCTCAGGGACCTGACCCTGTTGGCTGCAGGCTATGTGTTCTCAGCAGGCCTTATGTGATAAGGCAGGCCTTACCATGTACCTGCAGGTCTAGGCCCAGTCCTTCCCCTCACACACACACTCACAGTGAGTTGGTTCTGACCCACATCAATAATTCAGTGACATTTGGATCCAGTATCTCACACCAACTCTATAGCATGATACAGACACACAACAATTGTTAATGGTTCACTGCACAGGGCAAAGTGATGATAAATTTTGTCATAATAAATAATTCTTCATACAGATATGGAGTTTTTCTTCTAAAGGATCTCTACAGGTTTAATTTTAATTTTAATGATCCTAGCTGGGCACAGTGACAATGAAGTCAGAGGCATGCAAAAACAGTCAAACTATAGACTGTCAAGGGAATCTAAATACATTCTTTGGTTAGCATATGCCGAAGTTTACACCACTGTTTATGCTGTCTGAGTATACATGTAAATCATATCCCAAAGTGTATTAAAATTCTTGAATCCATTTCACTTTATCAACATAAACATTTGGATAGTCTTTTGTAGTGGGTTTCTGTGGCTGGGTTTTTGGTAGTGGGGGGGGCTACAGGGGTGGCTTTTGTTAGAAGCTGCTAGAAGCTTCCCCTGTCCTGTGGAGCCAATGCCAACCGGCTCCAGGATGGGATTCCTGCTGCTGACCAAGGCCAAACCAATCAGAAGTAATAGTAACGTCTCCATGATAACATATTTAAGAACAGAAAGGTATTGCACAGAAAGAATTCCATCCAGGGAAGAGCGGACTGAGAATATGTGGACAACAATGTAGACACCAAGGTCAGTGCAGAAGGAGGGGGAGGAGGTGCTCCAGGGGCCAGAGCTGAGGCCCCTGCAGCCTGTGGTGAAGACCATGGTGGAGCAGGCTGTCCCCCTGCAGCCCATGGAGAAACCCATGTTGGAGCAGGTGGATGCATGAAGGAGGTTGTGACCCCGTGGGAGGCCCAAGATGGAACAGGGTCCTGCTGGAGACCTGAAACCCATGGAGAGGGAAGCCCATGCTGGAGTAGGTTTTTCCCAGGTAGGACTTGTGGCTCCTGTGGGGGACCCACACTGGTACAGCTCATCCGTGAAGGACTGCACCCCATGGAGAAGTGATCCACAGGACAGCAGTTTGTGAAGAACTGTTGCCTGAGGGATGGACTCAGGCTGGAGAGGTCCATCAGGGACTGTCTCCTGTGGGAGGGACCCCACGGGAGCAGGGGAAGGACTCCTCTCTCTGAGCAGCAGCAGAAACAACAACTGACCATAACCTCCATTCCCCATGTCCCTGCACCGCTGCGGGGGAGGAGGGAAAACATGGAAGGAAGGAGGGGTGGGGGAAGGCGTTTTTAAGATTATTTTATTCCTCACTCTTTTGCTCTTATCCTGTTAGTAATAAATTTAAGTACTATCCCCACTTTGAGTCTTTTTTGCCCATGAAGATAATCAGTCACTGAGCTCTCCCAGCTGTTATCTCAACTCATGAATCCTTAGCTGTTTTTTTTTCTCTCCTCTGTCCAGTTGCAGAGGGAGAGTGAGAGAATGGCTTTAGTGGGTACCTGGCATCCGACCAGGGTCAACCCACTGCACCTTCTTTACTGCTTAAAGAAAAAATAGTAATTGATTTAAAGCAAGTTGAAACGTATAGCAATTCTATTTTTAGTGTAGTGAAAACATACTGTAACATCACAGTAATCAACTTCTGCCTTTCTGCTCCTAGGAAAAGACTTCTCAACCTTAGCAGTGCTTTGCCTGAATAAAGGTTAGGCAAGGTTTGCTGGAAGCCCTGCCAATTAGATTATGTGCAATTTTTGTTTTCTTTTACATAGTATAGTTTGAGTGTAACTTTCTTCTCCAGGCCTTTAAAACCAAAACCAAAACCCAAACAAATGCAAGCAACCCCAAAATGCAAAACAAAACTAGGAAGAAATATATGGATCTCACTCTCTATTAAAAATAAAGGACTATGATCAAATAATTTCTGAGGAACATCCCAATTTAAATTCTTCAAATTACATTAAAAAATTCAAATAAAAGTCAGTCTTGATATAGTGAAAGAGTCACTGTAATAACACTACAGCAGGGAGTTTCTATTTATCCTCTACATGAAAAGGTATGTGTCTGGATATAGATGCTTGAGAAGCCTGTACAAGAAGATCACAAACAAGTGAATAAAATTGAGATGTCTCATGCAATACATGCTAATGCTTTTTTTGGTTTAAAACTAAAGGAAATCTTAGTCATTGCAATCTTAGAATGTAATGCCAGACCACAAACACTGTAGCCAAGTGCATCATTATAGACTGAGTAATGTGAATGACTTACATAAACTATGACTGAAACTCAGAATTTAGCAAAAGGCCATCATCCTTAATTGCATCAAGGACTATTAAAAGTTCTTTAAAATGCAAGTTGTCTATCAGGATGTCCTAGTTAGAACAACTGGGACCAGTTCATCACTGTATGGGTGTAACCCAAAACTGTGTATTCTATAGCCTTCCATGCCATTTCCCAGAAACTGTTATCAATAGACTATTTACACCCTCTGCCCAGAGCAACCTGACTCATCAGGCTATAAACTAGGTGTTAAGAGGTCTGTGAGATAGGAGGGTGCCCCCTGTCCTCACAACCATTGTGGAACTCCCCGCCCTGGGGGAAGTACTGGGCATTCCTGCCTGAACTGGAGAATATATAATCTTGGAGTCTTGGAACATTTTTAACCACTCGTGGGATCCAGAGGAAGACTGCAGACCACCACTCTTAACCAGACTGCAACCACCACTCTTGACTGGACTGCAACCACCACTTTTCAACCAGACTGCAAACACCACTCTCGACCAGACTGCAGCCCACCACTCTCAACCAGACTGCAGCCCACCACTCTTGACTGGTCTGCAAACACCACTTTTCAACCAGACTGCAACCACCACCCTTGACCGGACTGCAATCATCACTCTTGACCAGACTGCAACAGCACTCTCACCAACAGGTTTTCCCCTCTCCTTTTACTTTGGACTCAGGGGACCCAACGAACACCACTCTGTTCATGCCCCAGGGTGCTGGGTTATACATTTGGGTTTTGTGGGTTAAAACCAATTGTTTGTCTGTATAATCGTACTTATTGTATTATTTTATTAAATTGTTATTCTGACTTATAATCTCTCCTTTGAGTTGGGTTCATTTCCTCTGCCAGTTTACCTTTAAACCAGCACACAGGAATAGGAATCTCATCAATCTGTCATTGAGGGCAATTTTTCATTTTGAGTTAACTATTTTCCTTTATCTTACCTTTCTTCCTATGTTATGAATTGTCTTCCATATATCCACTCTCTCCCCAAAAATGGAGAAATAATTGTATATTTGCCTTCACCTATTCTCCATTTCCAGCAAGATTTTTCAACCCAGGATGTTTCATGAAATCCTCTGTCTCTCTGAAGACCTTTTTTGTTTTACTAACAGCACACTCTCATGAGTTCAGTGTTAGGTTCCTCCTTTTCTGATCCACTGGTTCCATATAAAAATAATTCAGGTGATCTTAACACTCTCTTGAAAAAAGAAAGTGTTATTGGTAGCTGTAAGGTCCATAGGGTTTGTGATAACTTTGTTTCTACTCTTAATTTGAAAAAGATAAAAAGCACATAAACCAGCTTCTCTTGATGCTAACTAACATTACCATTAGGCATTTGCTGTCTGTAATGGATGAAGTCATTCACTAAGCAGCACAAGGATGCATACCCACATGATGAAATAAACCACATATTATCAAAGGATTTAATAGTTTTAGAAGACCCTGAATTTGACTGTGCAGAGAAGAGACATCAAACTGAAAACTCAAGTTCTGCTAGACAATGTTGTAACATCTTCAGTGTGTTATCACAGCCATATTAAGAAACTCACTTCTCTTTAAGTTGCCTCAAAGACCATGGACATTTTTTGGTGGCAGGAGGTAGCAGACACTGAAGTCCTACTGAGAACAAATGTATCAGGGAGTTCTCTAATATGCATTTGAAGTGACTGGCTATGTGATCTAAATGTGTGGAGGCAGACTATCCCATAAGACATTTTATAATGAAACGTGGTAAACACTCTGGTGGGAATCAGCTTAAGGATTAAAAAGATTTTAAAGAGATAATCTTAAAAGTGTGGAAAGTCCACTGACTTATGAGGTCATGATGCTTCTAACAACAACAAATGGAGAAGATGATTTACAGGGCTATAAGTACATTTGAAACAACTAGTGTCTAGCTAGTTGAAGAAGACTGCCCTTTTTTTTTTTATAGAAAGAGTTATGATAAATTAAATCTGACAAATGTGTGGTAAAAACATTTATTGGATTTCATAATCATAGGAGAACTCATAACCAGAATTAATGTAGAGAAGAAATTGCTGCCATCATGTCTATTTGCATAATAAGCAGAACAGGACAAATAGTCTCTATTCAATAGCTAGTTCAACTTTTTACATCTCAACTTTTCACATCTCAACTTTTCCAATTACCATTATAAATACATTAAGAAGCAGCAACAAATCAAATCTCACTTCTGAATTGTCTTCCTGTTATAAGTAATAAACACTAGGTTTAAATGTAGTAGCAAAAATTTATTAAAAATTTATATAAAAAGGCAAATAAGCAAAACAGTGCACTGGGTGCCCAGGGAAACCCCTGCTCCCTCACGGCACACGAGTTTAATAAGTTTCAGTCTGCCTTTTATAGGTTTGTAACTGCCTGTTTCCCAAAGTCTCCCCCTTAATTTCGTTTCTTTTTTTTTACGTCATCAGTTCTGTATGCGCATGCTCTGCTCTGTTGCTAGGGGTTATGTGCATGCTCTGCCCTGTTGCTAGGGAAGCACTCGCTGTTTTGTTTTGTTTCCCCTTCTTGAAGTAGTTAGCTCTTTCTGTGCATGCTCTGTCTTGTTGCTAGGGAAGCAGTCTCCATTTTGTTTTCATTTCCCCCTCTTGACGTAGTTAACTCCCTCCCATATTGCCTTAGGTATTGTTTTATACATATATATCCAAGATCTACGGGTAACATAACAGGATATCACTCATCATGATAACATAACAATATGGTTTGTAACTACAGTATTTGCAAATATAAGTTGATAAGCAAATTATCTCTTTTCAGTCTTTATTGACTATTACAATTTCCCCCCTTTTTCTATTTGTTAGTAATTTGCTTATCAAATCTTATTACGGCTTCTCGAGCTGCACTCAAGGTAGGAAATTGTTCGACTTTAGGTGTTTCTTCGTTCAATTCAAGATATTGCTGTCTCATTACCATAAATTGTTTCAACTCTACTTTTAACAAAAGTCACAATTTTATTCAAGATACAAGGACCAAATGTCAAAATAATTAACAACGTTATTAGGGGGCCTATCAAGGTAGAAACCAAAGTAGTTAACCAAGGTGATTGGTTAAACCATGATTCAAACCAGTTCTGTTGAGTTTCTCTTTCCCTTTTTCTTTGAAGAATTCCTTCACTTAATTTAGCCATAGATTCACGAACTACCCCCGAATGATCTGCATAAAAGCAACATTCTTCTCCTAATGCAACACATAGCCCCCCTTGTTGTAAGAACATTAAATCTAATCCTCTTCTATTTTGTAGAACTACTTCAGAAAGTGAAGTAAGAGACTTTTCTAAGTATGATATTGATTTTTCAATTCTCACTAAGTCTTCATCAACTGCTTCTCTTAGAGATGATATCCCTTTACTTTATTCAACAAGGGATGCAATTCCCGTCGCTGCCTCCGCTGTTCTCAGACTAAGGAACATGGCAATAGTTATGGCAGTAAATGGTTCCCTTTTTTGTATCTTGTGTTTATTATCATCCCAATGGTCAAAGATCGATTCCTTCGAATGGTAAAGAATATGGGGTATTACCGTTATCTGTACACAAAATTCTTTACTTTCATTAAATATTCGTAAAGACAAGCAGGGAGTTACACCAGTCTTTGAGCATATCCACCATCCTTCTCCACCAGGTATAAACCATTTCTTTGTTTTATCAAGTTTCCTTATGGTATAGCTGCATAAGTCCTTTTTAGTTGGAGGTACATTTCCTATGCACACTCCCTGTCCTCTCACCTGCTGGAGAGTGATTCCTATCTGTTTCTCTCCCCAATTACATTGTGTAGGGTTGCCCTGACTGGATATTTTAAATGAGGTGTTCAAAACTATCCCTTCATAAAATGGAGGTTTGATATCATAACACAACCAATAGGAATTAGTCATGTTAGAGTCTGTGTGGTTAAGTGTATAATAGGCCGTTTGCATTAACTTTAACAATGGTTCTACTTTCTCATATACTTTGGTGTAGGTTAAGGTTCCACTAGAGTTATTAAAATTAACAGTTGGGACAGTTGAGACTGTGAAAGTCTTTCTTTTCCTACTCTCCTTCAGGTTTAAGTTATCCTCTTTCTTCTTTATGATTTTATTGGGTCCTATTGCCAGAGGGCGTTGGGTGATTTCTTGTTTTTTTATGAATATCAACCCTCCCCTGTCTGTTCCATGTTCCCAGTATCTGATTCCCCAAGTCTTTCCTACTAACCATCCTGGGTTCTCTGGTTGCGTTACCTGAGGGTTATATAATCGCAATTGCTATACCTCTTTGATCCTCTAGACAAAACAACTTGTGAAGGTTTGCAACCAGGTGGTCCCCATGTTGTTGTTAGGTACTTATCTCGAGAAGTAGGGGTCCAGGCGGAGGCAATAGTGGCACAATCCCAGTATGCACAATAATATTGATCAGGATAGTTACAATATCTTTTTCCTGGATTAGATGCAGGACAAAGATAGTAAGGTTTCAAATTTGAACAATGTGATAAGGGTGTTATTTGACACAGTGTAGCAGAGAAACTGGGAGATCCTGCTGTAAGATTACTCTTAATTATTTTTAGATCACCCCATCGGGTCAGGGTCCAGTTGTACAGCTGATGTGGACTTTCCCTGCTTTGGGGAAGCTGCCACAAAAGTACTACAATCCATATATAATTTCCCATATCTGTTCTCCACCGTATTATTGCTCTGCCTCCTTCGTCTACTCCTTTGCAGGGAGCAACGAGGTTTTCAATATCTTCTCGGCAACAGTCAATATTCTTCAGGAGAGTATGGGTTTTGAAAGGTTCTTATAACTTTCCGATCCTTCCTTTTATTTCTCAAGACCTGTTTGTTCTATATGCTTTTCTAGCATTTCTAAAAGTTGGTTGGTTGTTAAATTCGTTTTCCAGGCAAATTTAATGGCACACTGTTCTAGAGTTTTGTACCAATCTTTTTTATAGACTTCCCAGTTTTCTGGTACCAACCATTCCCATCCGCAGAATAACTTATCAATTTCCAGAACACTCAGTTGTTCATCAGAAGCAATAAAGAAGTCCCAACAATTCATACAATGGGTATTCCGTCTACTTGCTACACAATACCACTCTATACCACATAATGTACATTTACAACTGACCCACCTCTGATGTCCTGAGCCTGGGTGTTTTATACAGGGTATTTTCCATACAGGTCTTTCTGGCAAAGTAATTTCAGTTTCAAGTTCACAACAAAAAGGAAAAGTTTTCCCTATTTCAGCAATTTGGTGTAATCCACTTCCCCCAGTCTGGTAAGGGATTGGTCCGCTTAGCCAAGGGCTATACCGAACTCTTATTAAGGTTAGGTCTGGAGGTACTCCAAACCAGGAGTATAGGTTGGGTCTTACGTCATGTTCAAAGCGATTCATTTACCAGTCCTGTTTTTCTGAACTTCATTCAGAGATTCCCAGGTTGCGAGGTTACAGTCCATTCAGGAGTGTTGACTGGTCCTTTAACACGAGATGCGTGAGTCCATCCTCTTTCAGCGGTATGAATGACTGTATCTGTAGTGAGAAGAACAACAAAAGGTCCTTCCCAACGAGGGGTTAATGAGGACTCTTTCCATGTCTTAATTAACACTCTGTTTCCAGGTTGAATTTTGTGTATTGCCATATCCAACAGGGGTCTCTGAGTTACTAATCCTTTCTTCCTCAATTCCTGTCTTCTTTCCATTAACTCTATTATATATTCCCTCAAGAGGGTATCTTCTACCTTTGGATTTTCTATCGGGATTCCAAAATCATATGGTATCCCATACATCATTTTAAATGGTGAAATTCCCGTGTCAGTGCGTGGTTGGGTTCGAATATATAATAAGGCTAATGGCAAACACTTTACCCAATTCATTTTAGTTTCCATCATTAATTTAGTAAATTGTTTCTTTATTTCCCCATTCATTCTTTCCACTTTACCAGAGCTTTGTGGATGCCAAGGAGTATGGTATTCCCACTTGGTTCCAAAAAGCTCTGTTGTCTCTTTGATTATTTTAGAGGTAAAGTGTGGTCCCCTATCCAAATCCACCACTGCCCCAGCACCGTACCTTGGAATAATTTCTTCTAATAAAATCTTAATCACAGTTTTGGTCGTACATAGTGCTACAGGAAAAACTTCTACAAAGTGGGTAAGATGATCCACTAACACCAGTAGGTGGCGATACTTTCCTACTTTAGGTAGCTCAGTAAAATCTGTCTGTATTTTCTCAAAAGGTCTCTTAGCTATTTCTTGCCCTCCTTGTACCCGTTCTCTCAATTGCCTTTTATTTACCTTTTGACAGGTTAAACACCCTTCCAAAATTCGTTTTGCTATTCCATAAGCTCCCACACAGACAAATTTGTTTTCAAATTGATCCACTAAAGCTTGTGCCCCCCAGTGTGTCTGTTCATGTAATTTCCTCATTATTCTCTGAGCGAACCCCTTCAGAAGTACTTCTTGACCATCTGCTAATAACCATCTATTATTTTCTTCTTTTGCTCCAGATTGTCGCAACTTGTCTTTCTCTTGGTCACTGAAACTTTTCGGGACTTCTCTGTCCTCTGGCCCTGAACTAGCCATTACTAATAAAGCTGTCCTCTTTGCCTCTTCATCTGCCAGATTCTTGCCTCTGACAGTAGCTTTTAACCCCTTTTGATGCCCTTTAACTGCAATCTACTTTGGCTTTCTCAAAACCTTTAAAATTTCTCATATTAGAGTTTCATGAATAAGTCTTTTACCTTGGGTATTAATCAATCCTCTTTCTTCCCATATCTTGCCGAAAGTGTGAACTACCCCAAAAGCATACTTAGAATCTGTGAATATAGTGCTTACCTTTCCATCTAATAATTGTAACGCTCTCAACAGCGCATATAACTCACAAGCCTGGGCTGACCACGCCCTGTCTAAGGGTCCAAATTCCTTGACCTTAAAAGTCACTCCATCTATTACTGCATATCCTGACTTTCGATTTCCATTAACTACTCTAGATGAGCCTTCAATATATAATTTCTCGCCTTCACTCAGTTCTTCTTCCTCTAAATCTTCCCTAATTTTTGTCTGAAGATTTATTACTTGTAAGTAGTCATGTACTAAATCTCCCCTAGGCTCTCCGTATAAGAAGTGGGTTGGATTTTGCAGATTCGTTACTTCCAGCTCCAATTTGGGTGAGTGTAATAAAATGCTTTCATATTTTAGCAGTCGACTATCTGTCAGTCATTTCTCAGCTCTCTGCTGTAGTACTCCTCTTATGTTGTGAGGGGTAAAAACTTTTAATTCTCCTCCAAAGGTCACTTTTATAGTTTCTTCAACTAACAAAGCCGTAGCAACTATCACTTGCAGACAGGTTGACCATCCTCTACTTACTGGATCTAATAATTTAGAATAATATCCAGCTGGTTTTCTCTGTCCAACCCACGTCTGAGTTAAGACTCCATAGGCCATACCATTCTCAGTATTTAAAAATAGATAAAAAGGTTTCCGACTGTCTGGTAAACTCAGCACGGGTGCATTTACTAAATCCTCCTTCAACTTTTCTAATTGCTCCTCGTCTTTGTTACTCCACTTTACTAACCCATCTTTTGTCAATTTTTCATATAAAAATTTAACTTTACTACTGTAATTTTCAATCCATTGTTGGCAGTACCCGAATAAGCCCAGAAGTTGTCTAATCTGTCTTTTAGTCTTAGGCATAGGTAATGACAAAATTCCATTTACTCGATCGGGGTCTAATCTCTTGTGTCCTTTACTTAACCAGTGTCCTAAATATTTAACTTCTTCTTCTGTAAATTTTTATTTAGATTTTGATACTTTCAGGCCTTTTAAACTTAGGAAATTCAGAAGTCTAATGCTCTCATCTCTAACATCTTCTGACTTTTCTCCAGCAATTAACAAGTCATCTACATATTGAATCAGGACGGTACCCTGGCAGGGTTCAAAGGATTCTAGCAACTGCTCTAAGACTTGTCCAAATAAATTTGCGGACTCTGTAAATCCCTGGAGTAGGACAGTCCATCTAAACTGCTGCTTCCTATGAGAGTCAGGGTCTTCCCATTCAAAAGCGAAATAATCTCTGCTGTTCTCTTTAAGAGGGCAGGTCCAAAAAGTGTCCTTCAAATCAATTATGCTATACCATTTATGTTGAGGGGATAACTGATTTAATAAAGTATAGGGGTTGGTTACTACTGGGAACTGGGTAATTGTTCATTTGTTTACCTCTCTTAGATCTTGCACTAGTCGGTAAGACCCATCAGGTTTCTTTACTGGCAAAATGGGTGTATTATGGGGTGACATACATGGTTCCAACAATCCTTGCATTAAAAGTCGTTCTATGGTGGGCTTAAGTCCAACTCTTCCTTCATGAGGGATAGGATATTGCTTTACTCTTATAGGTTCCCCTGGATTTCGAATAGAAACTTCAAACGGCTTTATATCTAATTTTCCCGCGGAATCAGGGGTATACCATACCTCAGGATTTATTGTCTTTTCATCTTCCTCTGTGAGGGAGTATATTTTAACTTGTATTTTCTGCTCCTTCACTTCTAAGTTTATTCTCAATTCTTTTATCAGATCTCTTCCTAATAGATTATATTCAGCCTCAGGTACCAACAAAAATGCTCCTAAAGCATATTTGTTTTGGACCTCTATTTCCACATCTTTTATGAGGGGCACCTTAAAGGGTTCTCACTTGACCCCTATAACTTGGACTGTGTCTGAGGAGGTCGTGCAACCCCAAGGTAACTTTTGAACCGTCGATCTTTCTGCCCCCGAGTCCACTAGGAACTCGAGTTCTTGTTGCTGGGGGCCTATTTTAAGTTTTATCAAGGGCTCTGTATCCTTCTGGTTCCCCAGCAAATAGAGCCCCTGACTCCCCTATTCCTCTTGGTAAATCTGGTCGTCCTGCAATCTCTTCCTGCAATTTCGTTTCATATGTCCCCTCTGCCCACAGTAGTAACACTCCACCTCACTTAAGTCTAACTGCACACGTCCTCTTGATGGTTCACATTTATTAGGTCCACAAGGGATCCTTCGTCTTTGTTCTCTGTCTCCTCTTTGTCCTCCTTTTATAGCTGCCACTAAAATCTTTGTCTGCTTCCTTTGCATTTCTTCTTGCCTTTTCTGCCTTTCTTCTTCTTTTTTCTGTAATTCTTCCTGTCTCTCCTCTTGTTCCTTTTGACTCTCTTCCTCCCTCCGCACATATACTCTCTGCGCTGTCCTCAACAATTCATCCATTTCTTTACACTGCCAATCATCTATGTCCTCCAGCTTCTTTTTAATATCTGCCCATGCTCCACTCACAAACCGCATCTTAAGCACTTGCTGTCCCATTCCATCACCTGGATCCATACCAGAATAAAGTTGGAAAGTCTTTCTGAGTCTCTCTAACCATTCAGTTGGACTTTCTTCCTTCTTTTGATATTCACTGAAAGCTTTAGTAACATTCTGCCCTCTAGGAACAGATTCTTTTATACCCTGGACAATTATCTCTCTCAGGTCATTCATGTTTCCTCTGTGATTCTCATCATTATGGTTCCAATTAGGATTTTGCAAGGGCCATTTAACGTCTGCAGTTGGACCCTGTCGGTGCCTTTGGTCCCAACTTTTCATTCCTGCCTTCCTAATCATTCCCTGTTCTTCCACAGTGAATAATATTCCTAAAATTGACTGCATTTCTTCCCGAGTATATATACTAGGACCTAAAAACTGGTCAAACCTCTCAGTCACTCCCAAAGGATCCTCTAGGAGATTTCCCATCTCTTTTTTAAATGTTCTGATGCCGCGGTCCGAGCGGGGGAGGGGAATGGGGCCGCGACACGGCACGGATCCCAGACACAAAGGTGGGGTGCAGGTAGAATCTTTAATCCAGCGTGCACACGGGGTTTTTATCCGGAGGGAAAGGGCCAGAACATAGGGTGGAGCAGGAGACAGACAGACGGGGGGACAAACCAGGATTGAGCTGTGGGCAAAAGGGGGGGGGGAGCGCAGGAGGGACCAGGGGAGGAAAGGGCGAATGGGGGCTGTCTCCTGCCGCAGCTTCTCCAGCCAGTCGGCAGAGAAGACAGAGGTGCAGGGAGGTGAGCAGGCCGGGACATGCCCGGAAGATACAAATTCGGGGGAAACACACAATGTGTGAAGTCCATTCAATCGCTGTACATATTTTTCCATTTCCGGAATCGTTCCCATTCCAATTCCTGGTCCTCGACATCTCGCCCTCTGTTATTTAAATCAGACACAGTTAAAAAGATATTTTTTGTGATGGTCTTCCTGCAGCATGCTGTGACACAAGAGATGGTTAATAACAACACAAACAGGAGAAGCAAAATTTCGAAGCAGGCTAACAGGATTTGCTTAAGCCAATTAGGTAAACTGGGTAAACTCAGCTTGTCAAATAAGTCATCGGTGGAGAGCTTTGGTGACATTCGTATGTCACTGACCAGGTCTCGTAACTCTTTGATGCTTTTGAACACAGATTGGGAATGGTCAGAGAAATTGAGGCAACACATGCCTTCAAACTCCTGACACCCATGGTCATGCATTAAAAGGAGAAAGTCTATCGTGGCCCTGTTTTGGAGGGATACCTCTTTCAGTTTTAGGGTGTCTTTAACCAGGCCCTCTAGGGCAACGCTGGTGGCATTAGCCTCTTTTGCCATCCAGCATCCCAAGTGTGTTAGGAGGTTGAGGGAATGTGCTGTGCCAACCCCTGGGAACACAGCAAAAGAGCTCCAAAAATTCAGGGTTTTTGACCATAAGGGTATTAGAGGGTCACAATTTTCTGGGATTGGCTGAACAATGCTGCTCACTGATTTATAAGGGGAGGATCTTTTAGATCGAGTTGGCACTGATGGAATTTGGCTTGAGAAACGGAATCTGTCGGGGTTAAAGAGAGAGAGCTGCCCCATAGTACAGGGGCCTCCTACCGGATAGGAGGGGACACCTGCCCAGGCTCTCTCACCGCAGATTAAAAACTTCCCCTCCGGCAACACTATTGGTTTTGCGCCGACCGCCTCAGTGATTATTTTTTCGGGCACAGTGTTATTGCACCAGAGGGAGATGTTTTGATAAATCTCTTTATAGGGAGTCACTTTGTGGCTAGGAACTTTGACAGCAGTGTTTGGTGTAAAGAGAAAACAATGATTTGTAATTATTGTTCCCATAATTTCAATTTCCATGGGCTCCTCCGTCCCATATGAGGGGGATTTAAAATGTACCTTTGGGCTTTCATTTGTGGGTATTCCAATTAGACACGTTTGAAACAGGTTATTAATGTTTGACAGGGACAGGCAGATGGCCTCACTTCCTGTCTCCTGAGCTAATTTTACCCAGATGTTCTCTGAATTGGCGTAAGCCCAGTTTGGAAGTGCAGCTGCGATTCCTGATGTCCTTTACTCGGTTCCTAGGTCGAGGAGGATGATGAAGAGGCAGGCACAGGTGTAGCGCATGGTGGATCCTGGTAGATCTTGACTCTCTTTGCTGGGACCCACTTCGGACCTGTCTCGGTAGAAACACAGGCGTGTCCTTTCCCCCACGTGATGAGAGGAAAAGGACCTGTCCATTTGTCAGTTAAAATATCTTTGTACAACACTTTGGCCTTCCTTGTATCCTGGTTTGACACTGAATGGAAGTGCCTTTCAATGGGACTTCTACTTATGGGCAGGTCAGGTTCTTCCAATTTATTTAAAAAATTTAAAACGTATGTGACTTTGTCCAATCTTTCTTGGGGAGTCATACCTATACTCCCCCTGTTTTGTTTTTTGATTAAATTTTTGATGTTTTGGTGAGCTCTTTCCACAATACCTTGTCCCGTAGGGTTATGTGGGATCCCAGTGATATGGTGGATACCCCAGGCATTAAAGAATGCCTCAGTTTCTTTTGATATGTATGAGGGGGCATTATCGGTTTTGGCCTGTTTTGGGACCCCCATTCTCGCAAATGCAGATAGAAAATGCCTTTTGACATCTCGATTTTTCTCACCCGAATGCGCTGTTGCTACTATCATTTTGGAATAAGTGTCAATTGACACATGCACATATTTTAATGTTCCAAATTCTGATATATGTGTCACGTCTGACTGCCAAATTTCCCGTGGTTCCAGCCCTCTGGGGTTAGTACCCTCAGATTTAAGCGGGGCCACTGCCTGGCAGTCGGGACAGGCCCTTAGGATTTCTTTTGCCTGATTTAATTTTAATCCAAATTGTTTCTGCAGCGATCGGGCATTCTGGTGGAAGAATTCATGTGAGAGTCTGGCTTGCTGGTATAAATTTGGTACCGCCACCATACCTGCTAGCTGATCTGCTATCTGGTTCCCCTCTGCTACGGGACCTGGTAGAGTTGTGTGGGATCGGGTATGCACTACGTAATACTTGAATTTCCTGTTTTGGATGAAGAACAACAATCTGGTTAGCAAACCAAAGAGGAGCTGATTAGAGACATGCTTCAGATATGCGTTTTCGATCCTTTTTACTATGCCCACCACATAAGCCGAATCAGAAACAATGTTTATTGCTTCATTTTGAAATATATCAAAGGCACGTACAACTGCTGATAGCTCAACAATTTGGGGGGAACCCTGGACTTTATGAATATCTTGTTGCCAATTGTCATCTTGTTTCCAAACGATGACTGCTTTTCCAGTTTTCCCCGAACCATCTGTAAAGATTGTTTTGGTTTTTTTAATTGGAATTTCAGACTGCATAGTTTCCAGTCTAATTGGGATTTGGGCTAATCTCTGTACAAATTGACAAGCTGGGAGGTGGAATTTTACTTCTCCTGGGTATCCACTGATGGCTATTTGGAAATCGATTGAAGACTTCAGCAGTTGTTCAAGCTGTTCTGAAGTCAATGGGAGGTAAACGCAATCTGGTTCTCTTCCACTGAGCTCTAAACACCTCATACGACCTTTATGAATTAGCTTACCAATCATCTCCACTAAAGTGACAATTGTTTTTGAAAACTGGTGAGGAAGAAATAACCATTCCCATAAGTAGAAGTCTCCTTGGTCACTAGAGAACTGACCTAGAGTAGCCAGAGGTTGTTTGGTCTCCCGCAGGATGATTAGGGAAGAGGGCAGTCCCTCTACCTTTCTGAACACCTGCCTTTCTGATATCTTCTTTTCCACCACTTGAAGGGCTTTCTCAGCCTCTTCTGTGATGGACCTGGGGGAGGACAGATCTGCATCTCCTTTTAGAAGCTCAAAAAGGGGCTGTAGATCAGTGGTTGTGATCCCCAGCACAGGGCGTACCCAATTGATGACTCCCAGCAGCTTTTGGAGGTCATTCAAATTTTGCACATTTTTGTCAATTGTAATTGACTGTGGCCTGACAGTTCTTGAACTAATTTTGAGTCCAAGGTACCTCCAGGGTGCTTCCTTCTGTATTTTTTCAGGGGAGATTTCTAAGCCATGAGAATTTAGAGCCAAAATGACCGAATTCAAAGTTTCTTCCATAGCCAATTCTGTATTAGCACAGATCAGAACATCATCCATATAGTGAAAGATGATGGATTTGTTAAACTTCTGCCTAATTGGTGATAGAATTTTTGCAACAAACATTTGACAGAGGGTTGGTGAATTTTTCATCCCCTGAGGAAGCACTCGCCACTGGAACCTGCGGTGAGGTTCGCAAACATTAATTGCTGGGACAGAGAATGCAAACTTAGCCGAATCTTCCGAATTAAGAAAAATGTGAAAGAAGCAGTCCTTGATGTCGATAACAACCATGGGCCATTCAGCAGGTAGCATAGATGGGGATGGCATACCTTGCTGTAGGGCTCCCATGGGTTCCAGGACTTCATTTACTTTGCGCAGGTCCTGGAGAAGTCTCCAGGATCCTGAGGATTTTTGGATGACAAACACTGGAGTGTTCCAGGGGCTAATGGAAGGCTCCAGGTGTCCTTTTGCCAATTCTTGATCAACCAATTTGTTTAAAATTTGCAGCTTTTGGTTAGGTAGGGGCCACTGACTTACCCAGACCGGAACCTCCGTTTTCCAAGTCAGTTTGGGTAGCTGCAATTGCTCAGTGACCCTCCCTAAAATATTGTTTGCAGTACGATATGCCACTGTTCCATGGCATCTCGTCCCCATAACGTTACCGGCACGTTCAGTATGAATGGTCGGAGAGTTGTACATCTGCCCTCCGGCCTGTGGATGGTAACCACTTCCGAGCTTTGAACGGGCTGTTGTGAGCCACCCACACCAGTAACTTTGATGTTAGTACTGTGGGCTGGCCAGCTGGGAGGCCAGTCCCGGGAAGCTACTATAGTTATATCTGCACCGGTATCCAAAAGGCCCGTGACAGTAATTTCTTGTGGACTACGAGATCCTGAAAGGGAAACAGAGCATGTTAGAAAGGGCCTCTCTGCTTGCACAGTTGTTGTCCAATTGACTTGTAGTCCACCGCTGACTGTGAGTTCCTCATCTCGTGACATGAGATTCACCAAAGCGGTTACTGAAACCATCTTTGCCACTGGAAAGCAGTCGACTTCTACAGGTGGGAGAGAGGCAAAAATGCAAATGAAAATATTATGTTCATTAAGTCCAGTTAGTAATGTTGGTAGTACTGTAATTCCTTTTTCGCGTGCTGCCAGGTGTGAGATGACCAAGTACGTTTCATTTGGGTCTAATTCAAGGTCTGGGTCACATGGTGAGGGTACCACTTGCATAATTTGCTCGTCATATTTAAGTCGGACTGTAGGGAAGGGTAGGGCTAATATGATCCACTCTAACTGCTGTGGTTTGCTGGCACTTGCTGAAAGGACGGGCTGCAAAGGATGGAGCGCAGCTGTGGGGGTGTTGGTGTCATAGCGCCACCCCGGGCAATCTTTTGTCCAGTGTCTACCTTTTCCGCACCACTTGCACGGCGTCTTTGGAAGCTCAGTCTTCGTAGTTAATTGTGGGCAGTTCTTTTTAATATGTCCTGTCTCACCACAGTGAAAACAGGTTTGTGGCCCGGCCAAAGCGTCAGCTATTAACCTCGCTTTGTGAGAATTAGACCCCACATTCTTACAGGCCTCTATCATCTCCAGGAGTGTAGGATCCTTTAGCATTTTTAAGGCTTGTTGGCAATCCTCGTTAGCCTTTTCAATCACAAGTTTATTAAACAGAATGTCTTGGTTTTCTTTTTGCTGTACTTGCCGTGCTATAGCTTCCCTTAACCGGGTTATAAAGTCCACAAAAGGTTCTGTTGAGCCCTGATGAATTAGGGTGAAGGAGGGTGTTTGGACATATGCATCAGCAACCTTTTTAAAGGCCTCCATTGCCAGATCTTTTGTAATATCCAGGTATTTTAAATCCACAAGAGCCTGGTTTTGTCGACTCGCATAGTTGCCCTCTCCATACAGCATATCAATAGCATTGTTTACAGGAATATCACGTCTTTCCATCTTTTCATTGACATATTTAACTATAAGACGTTTCCATTCCGCTTCAAAAACGGATGCCTGCACAGTCGATAACAGTCCATTAATTACCGCTTTGATATCATAAGGTATTAAACGGCAGGCGAGAAAAAACGATTCAAAAAGTCCAACAGTATAAGGTGACCCCAAACCGTACTGTACAATCGCTTTTTTGATGTCCTTTAACATAGGATAAGACACCAGACGCCACTCAGGGGTACGACCTTCCTCTAGGTAAATTGGAAAAGCTTTTAAAAACTCGGCATCATTAGCCTGTGCGGCTTCTGTCCGGAAAGCTTTCCAAATATCGTTGCATGGAAGAGAGGCATTTGCCATCCGGCAACTGCCGGGAGCCTCGGTAACAAAGGCTTCATGGGCGCGACCATCTTTCTGGATGTTATTGTCGGAAGAGGTTCTGGCCCTGCCCCTTAGCTTCCGTCTACCCCGGGAGGGTGACGACGTGGGGGTAGAGGCGGCGCTGGAGGGAGAGGGCGTTCTGGTGGGAGGGTCCGTGGGCGTAGGGGGGCGGGCACGAAGGCGGATTGGGGGGCGGTGCCGACGGGGTCCGCGCGGGCGGGCTAGGGGACGGGACCGACGGAGCGCGTGCGAAAAGTTTGCGCGCCGTGCTGCCACGCGGCGTGCGTTCCCGCGATCTTCCCCCGAGGGCTTCGGCCCCGTGCTCGTGCAAGCGCCCTTCCCCCCCCCCCCGTCGCCATGTTACCAAGACCGTGTGTTCCCTCCGCCGCTTTTTTCCCTTCCGCCGTGCTCACTTTTTCGGGGCTTGTCTTTTGTCGGGGATTTTGAATTGGAATTTTTATATTTTCGTGGTGATTCTTGGAGATTTTCATTGGAGTTCATCAACTGATGTTGTATCATCATCAGAATCAATCTCCAGGCGATTAATGCCTCAGTAGCAGTTTTGTCTCCCCTCTCTTTCGCTCTCCAGATATTGTATCCAATTTTCTCCCAGTCTTTTAGGGACATGCTGTCGGAGACCATCTCCCCTCCCTTTTTAAGCCATTTAGCGAGGGCTTTAGCAGATTTTTTATCTAAAGGATGGCCGTTTTCCAAAATAAAGTCTTTAAGCTTGCGGTACACAAATTTTTGAGAGGTAGATAGCGAGAGGCCCATTTTTTTTTTTTTTTTTTTTAAAGTTTGTGAGGGTGGGAGATGGGATTAGGGGTTTTCCCGGAACTCAGCTTTCTCGGTGCGGTGGCCGCCTTACCGTGATTCTGTAGTTCAACCGGGAAGGACCAGCGGGACAAACGCCTCTCTCCGCGTCGTCTGAGCCCTCGTGGCTTATGGGAGGTTTTTTAAGATAAAAACCTCTACCTTCGCCCCACGTTGGGCGCCATATGCCGCGGTCCGAGCGGGGGAGGGGAATGGGGCCGCGACACGGCACGGATCCCAGACACAAAGGTGGGGTGCAGGTAGAATCTTTAATCCAGCGTGCACACGGGGTTTTTATCCGGAGGGAAAGGGCCAGAACATAGGGTGGAGCAGGAGACAGACAGACGGGGGGACAAACCAGGATTGAGCTGTGGGCAAAAGGGGGGGGGAGCACAGGAGGGACCAGGGGAGGAAAGGGCGAATGGGGGCTGTCTCCTGCCGCAGCTTCTCCAGCCAGTCGGCAGAGAAGACAGAGGTGCAGGGAGGTGAGCAGGCCGGGACATGCCCGGAAGATACAAATTCGGGGGAAACACACAATGTGTGAAGTCCATTCAATCGCTGAACATATTTTTCCATTTCCGGAATTGTTCCCATTCCAATTCCTGGTCCTCGACACTCTGACATCTCCTGAATTCAATGGGACTGATATAAACCCTATCCTATCCACTTGGTTTCTTCCTCCCCATATTGTAGTCTCTCTCAGGGGGTACAGTTGTGACTTGTTCGTAGATAAAAAGACTACTCCTGGAGAACAAGACTCTGTTTGCATGGACTGTGGGATCATTGGGGATATTATATTAGGACTCTGCCTGTCAGGAGTTTTTGAGAAACTGGCGGATTGCTGCGCTTCTTGAAGGGGAATTGGACAGAAGGTTTTGCACAGTTTCCTGGGTTTCAATAGGGGAGAGAGGTAATTCTGCTGGAGCAGTAGGAGTGAATACACTCTTGTGGTCATTCTGAATTACAGCACCACATGGAGGTAACACCATGGGCATGGACAAAGACAGGGCATATGGAGGGGGTATTCTCCGGGACTGTTTTAGGTCATAAACTGTCTTCTGCCCTCTCTCTTCGCTTAAAGGGAAGAGAGAAATTCTAGTGTCTGCTCCTATCCATAAGCTAGTGTACTCACTTTCCTCTGCACAAAACGGTTTTTTGCTATTCACATACAGGTTTAAAACCTGACATATCCAGTCCTCAAATGAGCCGTATACTGACCAAAACAAATATTCCTGTCTGATTTGCTTTCCTCCCCATACTTCCATACAATGATGCACCATCTTTTCCCTCGACTTTCCTTCTCTAGAGGGATAATCATTCCAATACTTGATCATAACTCCTAAAGGACTGTCTGGGGGTATGGTTGGTAACCTTACCACGGATTCATTCTCGACTTTTTTCCTCTCCTGTGGGGTATCCTGCAACTTCTCCTTATGACCCCCCATTCCACCTTTCTCCTTGGGTTTTTCCTCACTCTTAGGGCTGTCCTGCACTAATTCACAGCCACCCATGGGAGTAGAAGATTTACTTTTCTTCTGTCCCATCTTCCAGAATGCCTTCACACACGCACATTCACTTCAATCACTTCCCTCCTTTCGTGACTCGCCCCCTCTAGTAAAAATTTATTAAAAATTTATATAAAAAGGCAAATAAGCAAAACAGTGCACTGGGTGCCCAGGGAAACCCCTGCTCCCTCACGGCACACAAGTTCAATAAGTTTCAGTCTGTCTTTTATAGGTTTGTAACTGCCTGTTTCCCAAAGTCTCCCCCTTAATTTCGTTTCTTCTTTTTTACGTCATCAGTTCTGTATGCACATGCTCTACTCTGTTGCTAGGGGTTATGCGCATGCTCTGCTCTGTTGCTAGGGGTTATGTGCATGCTCTGCCCTGTTGCTAGGGAAACACTCGCTGTTTTGTTCCCCTTCTTGAAGTAGTTAGCTCTTTCTGTGCATGCTCTGTCTTGTTGCTAGGGAAGCAGTCTCCGTTTTGTTTTCATTTCCCCCTCTTGACGTAGTTAGCTCCCTCCCATATTGCCTTAGGTATTGTTTTATACATATATATCTAAGATCTACAGGTAACATAACAGGATATCACTCATCATGATAACATAACATTACGGTTTGTAACTACAGTATTTGCAAATATAAGTTGATAAGCAAATTATCTCTTTTCGGTCTTTATTGACTATTACATTCCTAACAGAATTTCTCATAACAGGAACCATAGCATTTGAGTGGGAGACAAGAGATAGGGATTTTTTGGCATCTGCTGAAGAGGTATTTGGTGGAAGTGACGTGTTTTTACAGACTTGTTGCGGCAGCTATTTTTCTCTACTATCCTTGACACTTTACTGTAGTCTAACTACTTGATTTCAGATATGAGAAGACAGTTCAGAACCTGTCTTATTCTTTCACATAAATCAGAAGCTCTTACCTGGTTCAGGAAGACTTCTGTCTGACTGGAAGAAAAAGCTGAATGCTTGAAACCATTTTACTCTAATAGACAGAAAAACTGATGATGAGCTTAGAAGCTAAAAGGGTATATATGTGTATGAGAGCCATTGAAATATTTGTGAAACCATCTTATCCAGTGGTATCAGTGTTTCTCCACATTATATCATTTCACGCATGTTATTACTAACTTGGTTAAAGAATGCTAGAATGAACAACTTGTGCTACTCATAAGTATCTCTTGCCGAAGCATGTCTTGATAAGTCCTGCTAGATTAAAGATACTGAAAGCTACTGTTCCAATGAATTTTGATAAACTAGGCATTTGGTCTGCTTCTGCACCTGGTTCATAATAACATCTCATACAGTATGTTCTCTCTGAGTTCCCACAGAGACATTTGATACCATTGATTCATCTTACTGGGTTCCAGACATAATGTGAGAAATATCTCTTATTAAAATTTTTAAGACGGCCAAATAAAGTGAAACAAAGAACTTTATTAACAGCATGCTGGGTGCACCGAACTCGTGACCTGGTTCAAGCACACCCGAATGCGAGGGATGAGCTCTTTTAAGATCCTTCGATTAGCATAGCCACTCCCTCGCTTCTCCCATGCCAGGCCTCGCTCTTTTCTTCCTTAAAAGGCGATCTTTGCCTTCTGGTGCAGTCCATTGGTTGTCTTCATCCACCTATCAGGTTGTTTCCCTACCCCTGGTCGCATGGTTCCCTGGCAGTGAGCCCAGGTTGGTCTCACCACCTTACATTCTTCCCAGTTCACCTTCGCACTGTAACAGGTAAGCAAACAGAACAGTAAGTAACAATAAGTAGCAGTAAGCAGGCAGCAGCAATAAGCAACTCCAAGCAGAATCACAAGCAGTCCACTAGTCCCCGACCACAAAATAGTTCCCCAGTCCTTTAAACAAAATGGTTCCCAAATGCCCCAGCATGAGGCAGCCATGGAAACCCCTGCTTGTAATAAAACCGTCCTATTTATTTCCTACAATTCCCCCTTTTTTCTTTTTATCTATGGTTTTATTACAAACTTAAATATTAGATGTTCTTATTGTCCTTCTGAGATCGTTCCCATTCGGTTAGCATTCTTAGTGCTTCAGTCTTATTTTTCACTTGCTCGGAGCTGGGGCACAGGACTATGATTTTCTGCATTTCAGGGTTACCAAGTGTGGTGTCCTTTGGGTCCATCGGTATGGTGGTCAGGTGAATTCTTTGGACTACACTAAGGATTAATCTTATAAAACATGGAATTAAACAGGGCAGAGATAACAGTCCAGCAAAGGTGCATAAAAGAAGGAAGCCCAGCTGTTTCCACCATGTTTTCCCGCCACTATCCCTCGTGCACTGATTCCTGGGTTATTTTCCGGATATTGGTCGCTATATTTGTTATTGCTTCTCCATTATCATCTGTTTGCAAACAACAGTTTGAAGTATTAAACTTACCACACACCCTTCCTTCTTCTGCCAAGAGGTAGTCTAGTGCCAGCTGGTTCTGGTATATGGCTGCTCTGCTTTGGGTTTGCTGGCAGGCCAGTAACTCCAAGTCTTGTGTAGTTTGATTAGTAATTATCTCAATTACTGCTTGCAATCGTATTATTCGGTTAAGCATGTAAATAGGAGTTTGATAATCCCAGCTCCCATCATATGCTCATGTACTTGGGCCATGTGTAAGTCTTGGGTGTTCGGGGAACATATTTACTAGTAACTGAGTTTGTACTTAAAATTCTTTTATGGGGGTGTCCCCAACTGATTGCGAAAAAGGGGTTCCTATTCTTTGCAAACAATCTACTCCAATTGTTGTAAAGCTCCTTTATAATAAGCATTGTGATAACATTTTGGACAGTCGCTCTCAAGTGTAATAATCATCAGCTGTAATACTATTATAGTAAGCAGAGATCCAGTATGACATGTGCCTCCACTCCCCATGCCTATTGGTTTGCAGCCAACAGCAGGGTAAAAGAACTTCTTTGTGGCAGGTACAGAGGCCAACCCGGTCTTGCCCTCTGTTTTCTTTAATGGTTGGTGAGAGCTATTATATTCCTTGTTTGCATAAACTTTCTCATGTGATAATCACAATATTTAGTTCACAATGCTTTATATAAAGAGGTAATGTACTTGCAATTGTTACACTCTAATCCCACTGTGAGATGTAAGTCTATCCCTTGTGTTTATATCTTGTTTTCACAGCTCAGCTTGTACCTATTTAACATTTTTTCTCATCAGTGACCCTTCCCATGAACTAGAGATCCCACTTCGTTCTACAGCAAGAAGATGTATTTCTGTAATGTTCTTCTTTCTTGAATTCTGTAAGAAATGTACTTTCGAGTTATTTCTATCTTGGGGAATTCCCTTCAGCATTCCCATTTAGGGACAGCAGGAGGAGGCATTATTGGTCCTTTGACTCTTGCACTGAGTCCATCCTTTTTCTAATTGTCTTTACTGCTGTCTCAGTAGTTAATATTACTTGGTAAGGTCCTTCCCACTCTGGTTTTAGTGACTCCTCTTTCCAAGTTTTTATTAGAACCCAGTCCCCTGCAGAAATGTTATGTGTTTTCATTTCCAGTTTTCTAGTCTTTTTGCTATCACCATAATATACTCTTTGAGGTGTTTATCACCCACTTCTAGAGTTGGGATCTTACTACTATTTTTGTGCATGTGGGATAAGGTAGTTTAAATAACATCTCATATGGAAATAAATTTAAATCTCTTCTGGGAGCTGTTCTGATTCGAAAAAGGGCCAGAGGCAAGCATTTGGTCCAGGGGAGTCCCGTTTCTAATGTTAATTTAGTGATTGTTCGCTTTAAAGTTTTAAGAGTTTTGAAATGAACTGTGGTCCTTAATCAGTCAATGGCCTCAGGCACTCCGAACATAGGGATTATTTGATTCAATAATACTTCAGTTGTACTCTGCGCAGCAGCTCCCAAGACTGGGAGTGCCTCCACCAAGCGAGCGAGGTGATCTACAATCACAAGGAGAGAGTTCCATTTCTGCAATAGAGGTAATCCTGCAAAATCCACGTGGACCCCCTGGAAAGGTCGGCTGAGCTCTAGTCCCCCAAGAGGACAAGCTCTCTGCATCTTCTCATCAACCCCCTGACAATCAACCATTGATCTGCCATTTGTTCTGTGATGGTATCTCTGAGATAGCACTATTCAGGTTAACTGAGTCAAACAACTTCTGGGCTTTTTCTAGCTAGGTGAGCAAAAGAATGCATCGTTACAGTGCTCTCTGTTTGAGCCCAATGGGTGCTCCTAACCGTCTCAATAGGTCTCGCCCCAACAAGGGTCCAGGTGACTTTGGCAAATGCAGAAACTCATGTGTCTTTAAAATGCTTTTTTCTGTTAGTCAGCAGCCTCTGCCACATCTATAAATTTTCACTTATAGGTGTTAATTTTTTATTTAAAATAGAAATCAATTTTTCCTTCAGTTTAATCCTAATTATTGGGCTACGATAGAGGAAAGAATCCTCCGCAACCCAGGACATTCACGCCTTGGATGTCCCTCACTGATTTCCCCCCAATTGCCTTCTATTCAATTTGAACAACCTTTCAGCCCTGCCCCCCACAAAGTTACTACATTCTCCACCAGCACTTCCCCCAGCACTTCCCCTCAGTTGTCCTCTCCTATTGCGCTCCAAAGCTGCTACCGTGGCGGTCGGCACCAGTCCAATCAATTCTCCCCTCCTCCCCATCTTTGCTTTCCTCCAATGCCAATACCAGGGGATCCCAGGGTGAAACGTCCACTCCATAGTCTCTCTGCCTCCCCGGATGACCTTGCAGACAGAAAAACACACCTGTATACATGACTCTATCCCACTCCCTACCACGTCTCAAAAATAACATCAATTGTAAAAACGCATTACAATTCAAAGTTCCTTATGTTAGGAAGTGCGGGAAATAAGCAGTGGGAAGTTGACCAAAACCAATACTTCAGAAAACAATAAAAACCTTTCTTAATTACACTGTTTGCATTTGACACTGAGGTGTTAACAAATGCTGATTAAAACCAATGTTACAGAACAATAAGAAAGCTTTTCTTGACCACAATGCCTGCAGTAGACAGTTCATCAGTGTTGATTAAAACTAATATCATAGAACCATAAGAAACTCTTTCTTACTTGCCTAAGACGTGTTGATTAGAACCAATGCTACAAGACAGCAAGAAAACTTCTTACAGCACTTATACAAGATACTGAAAGTTATACTTCACACACACTGCACTCACTAACTTCTGGAATAATTTATTAAGACACACAAGCTTTAGCTCATACACCATACACAAACTGCAAACCACCAGACAAACTGCAAACCACCAGATGGTAAACTACCAGACAGACTGCAAACTATTAGACAGACTGCAAACTACCAGACAGACTGCAAACTACCAGACTGCAAACTGGCGGCCCGGTCGAGGAGAAAAAAAAAACTGAACCCGGAGCTTGCTTCTCCACCCTGCATACTCCCTGAGTCCCAGTAAAAGTAAAGTAAAAAGTTGCAGTTTCCCCAGGAGAAGAGCTCACCTCCTCCCCACAGTCTTCTGAGCCAATTAGCTTGGAATGTGGGGCTACTGGCTAGTTCTTTTGTGTGTGTGAATCACTCTAGCCACCCCCTCCCACTTCCTCATTCAACACCTTTCTTTCACAGTGGGACAGGGAAAAAAATTCCCAGCTGAGTTTTTTTCTTTAAAACAAGCAAGCCGATGACACTGTTTTAGGTTGAATGATGAAAAGTTTTTGTAGGACTCTATTTTTTGCCTGCAGAAAGACTTTCAATATGAATTGTACTTCTGAAAACTGTTTTAACCAGCAGTTCAACTGAATGTTATTGAGTCAGTCACCATGTAATTTCCCAGAATAATAGTTTGCTATTATCTGAACTGTAGATATTCATGACATGTTCATGAATCCTTGAAAAATGGACATTTGCAGTGGCAGATTAAGTTTTGTCAAAATAACCATAGCATATGATAGAGATTCAGTATTTCTAGATTAATTTCCTTTTTATATTTGTTTTATGAGAAGAAACTATAGTTTGAACAGGTGTGCTAAAATTAGACAATAGTCTTATCTCAAGTCCCCAGTCACAGTCCAAATTCTAGTCAGGTTTTGGTGGTCGAAGACAGGCAGTTGCTTCCTTGTAGTATGACAAAAAGTCTTTCTATGATTTTGACAATGTTTAAGACATTACCGACATTTCAGTCCATCACAAGTGGTCACAGCACCAAGGTTGACAGAGCTCAAGAAGCATTTGGACAATACTCTCGGGCACATGTTAGGACTTGGGGATTATCGGTGGAGAGGCACGGACAGATTGCTCACAGACCAATTTGGTCAGCAATATGTTGGTTTATTACAAGAAGAACACACTTTATATACTGCTTATTACACCCAGACACGTGATTCTTCTTCACACAGCATTGGATACATAAGGAAAACATACTTTGTTGTCCACTGCTAATTGGACCACAACAGGTGTCCATATGAGCTGAGGGCACGTGTTCAGCCTCTTGAAACTCCACCTTAACTTTGGCAGGGAGCCTTCTTTGTTCTAACTTCAAAGGCTGAAGCCATATTAGCTACACAGTTCTTTTACTGTCTGCACCCAGCCATGCCAAGGCAAGGCCTACAGAAATGCAAAGGAAATTGTTCACATACAATCTCTATTCTCCCAACGGGGGATGGTCCTGTGCAGGGCCAGGAGTTGGACTTGATGATCCTTGTGGGTCCCTTCCAACTCAGCATATTCTGTGATTCTGTGAAACTAGTTTGTGGTTCAATGACTCATTCAGTCTTCTGACAAGAAGATATATTTAAAAGTGATTTAATTGAATTTGCATAAAATTTGCCATTGTTTAACAGCAAGGCCAACTATTATTGTGGTACCCAGCCTCCTGAACTGAAAGACAGGGATGAGGAGCACAATGAAGCCACCAAATCCCAAGGGGAAATGATCTGCTACACCACTTTGACACTCACAAGTCTATGGGGCCAGATGGAATCCACGCAAGGGTACTGAGGGAGCTGGTGGAATTGTTCACCAAGCAACTTTCAATCACTTACCAGTAATCCTGGTGAAATGAGAAGGGTCCAGTTGACTGGAAGTTAGAAAATGTGTCGCCCATCTATAAGAAGGGTTGGAAGGAGGACCTGAGGAACTACAGGCCTGTCAATCTGACCTCAATGCCGGGGAAGGTCATGGAGCAGATCATCCTGAGTGCCATCACACATGCAGGACAAGTTGGGGATCAGGTCCAACCAGCATGGGTTTAGGAAAGGCAGATCCCACTTGACCAACCTGATTTCCTTCTATGACAAAGTGACCCATCTAGTGCATGAGGGAAAGGCTATGGATATGTCTACCTGGACTTCAGCAAAGCCTTTGACATCATCTCCCACAGCATTCTCCTAGAAAAGTTGCAGTCCATGGCTTGGAGAGGTGCACTTTTTGCTGGATTAAGAACTATCTGGATGGTCAGGCCCAGAGAGTGGTGAGGAATGGTGCTTCATCCAGCTGGCGGTCGGTCACCAGTGTGGATCCCCAGGGCTCAGTATTGGGGTCAGTTCTGTTTAATATCTTTATTGAGGATCTGGATGAGGGGATCAAGTGCACCCTCAGTAAGTTTGCAGATGACACCAAGTTGGGCGGTGTCCTAGTTAGAACAACTGGGACTGATTCATCACTGGATGGGTGTAGCCCAAAACTGTGTATTCTATAGCCTTCCATGCCATTTCCCAGAAACTGTTGTCAGTAGAGGCCTGCGAGGTGGGGGGATGTTCCTGTCCTCATGCCCTTTTATGGAATTCCCCACTCTGAGGGAAGGACTGAGCATCCTTTTATTGAATTCCCCACTCTGAGGGAGGGACTGAGCTTTCCTGCCTGAGCTGGAGAATATATAAACCTGGAGTTTCGGAACCTTTCCACCACTTGTGGGATCTAGAGGAGGACTGCAGCTCACCGCTCTCAGCCAGACTGAGACCACCACCCTCAACTGAACTGCAATCACCACTTTGGCCGGACTGCAGCAGCTCTCCCACCAGCAGGTTTCTTTTTCCCCTCTCTCTTTGTTTTGGACTCGGGGGGGGCCCAGGGAGCACTGTTTTGTTTGTGCCCCGGGGTGCTGGGTTGTACATTTGGGCTTTGTGGGTTAGGGTCTGTTGCTTGTCTGTGTGGTCGTACTTATTGTATTATTTTATTAAATTGTTATTCTGACTTGTAATCTCTCTTTTGAGTTGGGTTGGTTTCCCCTGCTGGTTAACTTTTAAACCAGCACAGGTGGGAGTCTTGATCTGCTGGAGGGTAGGAAGGCTCTTCAGAGGGATCTGGACAGGCTGGATCGATGGGCCAGTTTAATGAGATTTAACAAGGCTAAAAGTGCCAGGTTGTGCACTTGGGTCACAACAACCCCCTTCAGCGCTACACATTGGGGGCAGAATGGTGGAAAGCTGAGCAGAAGAAAAGGACCTGGGGGTGCTGGTCGACAGTCAGCTAGACATGAGCCAGCATGTGCCTAGGTGGACAGGAAGGCCAATGGTACCTGGCTTGGATCAGCAATAGTGTGGCCAGCAGGACCAGGGAAGTGATTGTCCCCCTGTACTCGGCACTGGTGAGGCACCTCAAATCCTATGTTCAGTTTTGGGCCCCTCACTGCAAGAAGGACATTGAGGAGCTGAAGTGAGACCAGAGAAGGGCAACAGAGCTGGTGAAGGGTCTGGAGCACAAGTCTAATGAGGAGTGGCTGAGGGAGCTGGGGATGTTTAGTCTGGAGAAAAGGAGGCTCAGGGGAGACCTTATGGAGGTTGTAGCAAGGTGTCAGTCACTTTTCCCTAGTAAGAAGGATAGGACAAGAGGAAATGGCCTCAAGTTGAACCAGGGGAGATTTAGATTGGATATTAGGAAAAATTTCTTTACTGAAAGGGTTATCGAGAATTGAAACAGACTGCCGAGGGAAGTGTTTAAATCATCATTTCTGGAGGTATTTAAATGATGTGTAGATATGTGTCATGGTTTAACCCCAGCCAGCCATCCAGCCCTTCCCAGCCACTTGCTCACTCCCCCACCAGCAGGATCAGGGAGAGAATTGGAAGGGTAAAAGCCAGAAAACTCATGGGTTGAGATAAAGACAGTTTAATAGGGAAAGCAAAAGCCGCTCATACAAGCAAAGCAAAACAAGGAATTCATTCAGCCCTTCCCATGGGCATCAGGTGTTCAGCCACCTCCAGGAGAGCAGGGCCCCATCACACGTAACGGTGACTTGGGAAGACAAACACCATCACTCCAAACATCCCCCCTTTCCTCCTTCTTCCTCCCACTTTATATACTGAGCAGAGCTGTTTGAAATCTGAGAGGAGAGCCTGATCTCTTTATCCAAGGAAAAGACTTTATAGTAATCGTCCTGACTAATCTCTCTCAAGCAACACAGGTTTCTGATTTGTGAAGTGACTATCTTTCATATATACCACATCCAGGCCAGACCACTACATCTCCCACCAGTCCCTCTCTGTTTGTGAACAGAAGGTCTAGCGGGGCCCCACCCCTGGTAGGCTCATTTACCAGCTGGAGCAGGAAATTATCCTCTATATGCTCTAGGAATCTCCTAGACTGCCTCTGCTATGTGGAGTTCCCAGCAGACATCCAGCAGGTTAAAGTTGCCCATGAGAACAAGGGCTGGTGATTTTGAGACATCTGCCAGCTGCTTGTAGAATAATTCATCACTCTCATCATCCTGATTGGGTGGTCTGTAACAGACTCCCACCAGGATATCAGCCTTGTTGGCATTCCCCCTGATTTTGATCCACAGGCACTCAACCTTATTGTTACTGACTTCAACTTCTACAGAGTCAAGAGACTCTCTAACATATAGAGCCACACCTCCACCTCTCCTACCTTGCCTGTCCCTTCTGAAGAGCTTGTAGCCACCCATGGCAGCACTCCAGTCATGTGAGTCATCCCACCATGTTTCCGTGATGGCGACTACATCATAGCTTTCCTGCTGCACGATGGCTTCCAGCTCCTCTTGTTTGTTACCCACACTGCATGCATTGGTGTAGATGCACTTCAGCTGGGCTGCTGATTTCACTCTTAACTCAGGCTTTCCACCCTTAGGCTCATCTCTGGAGAGCCCAGTTTCAACCCCTTCCCCCTTCAAACCTAGTTTAAAGCCCTCCTGATCAGCCCAGACAACTTATGAGCTGTAATCCTTTTGTCCTTGCTAGATAGATGAAGCCCATCTGATTTGAGGAGACTAGGTACCATGGAATTTGCCCCACAGTCAAAAAAACCAAAATTCCACCAGTCGCACCAATCCTTTAGCCACCTATTGGTAAGATGGGTTTTCCTACTCCTCTCCTCATTCATCCCTGCTACTGCAGGAACTGAGGTGAACACCACCTGTGCTCCTGTCCCATTAACTAATCGACCCAGAAGCAGTGAATTCTTTGTTTTGCTTTGACTTTGTGTGCAGTTTTTGCTTTCCCTATCAAACTGTCTTTATCTCAACCCACGAGTTTTCTCACATTTACCCTTCTGATTGTCTCCCTGATCCCGCTCGTGGAGGAGTGTGGGAATTAAAGCCTGGAAAAAAACAGACCTTTGCAGAGAACGGAACAACTCATTACAGAAGTGAGTTTGAAGCACCGAAAACTGCCATCTCCCTAGGTGACAGCTAGCAGCAAATCGGATGCTGCAGTTACACTTTTTGCCTTATAAGGAATGTTTTTCTGTTTGTGTTTGGTTAGAAAAGGGGCTGTGATCCCCCAATACACTTGTTTCAGTTTCTCCCCCACTGGGTCTGTGTCCTAATGTCCTGCAAATGGCACTCCATAGTGGGGCTAGAATGAAACTAGCTGTTTCTCCAGCAAGACAGCTCGGCTGAACACAGGAAAATTCGCTGAAAGGAAGAGACGGAAAAGAGCTCTCAATTACCTTCACAGGAGTAAGCTAAGCAGCTGAGAATGAAATGGAAACTCCCTTAATAGAACAGCATAAGGCAGTCTCACAAGCCTTTGCTAAAATCCTTAAAAAACATGGGAAAACGGTAGAAGAAGAAAATTTAGAACGTCTCCTTTTGTGGGCATCAAAAGCTGTTCCCACATTAAATACTACTTCAATATATGACCCGAGAGTCTGGGACGAAATCAGTTACAAACTATGGGACAGTGCCATGCTAGGCGATAAAAAAACAACCTCTCTATTAACATCATGGAGAGCAGTTTTTGAGGCTTTGCAGGCTCATGCTAGCTCAGGAGAAGACCGTGCAGAAACAACAGGTGATTCTGAGCCGCTGTCGCAGCACGAGCCGAAGTCTGTTGTGCCGCCCCCGCCTCATGCCCCGCCGCGGCCACCATCTTCCGCATCGCAGCTGCTGATGCCTTCCGAGGCGCCGCCACTGCCGCTGTCACAGCCGCCGCCATTCGCGGACCCCACGACGCAACAAATTCAACCGCCCCGTCCCCGCAAACATCGCTTTGCTGTCGCAGCACCGGTTTTTTGGTCAGAGGACTCCGAGGAGGACCCAGAATTTACAGATAAGGAAAAGGCTCCTAACTTTCAGAACACATGGGCGCGAGTGCGGGAGGGAGGGGGGGCAGGGCTCGCAGGGAACATAGTAGCTTTAAAAGTTTTTCCACATCTGTTTTCGTCTGATCGGGATCTGCGCGGGGGGGGAAAGCAGCTACTGACGGAGACGGGGCCACTCCTGCCCCGGAGGCGACCTGGTGGCGGAGGAGGAAGAGGAGAAAGCTCCCCGGGGGCCCCAGTCGGGCTGTGGCGGCTCCAGAGCGGCGGGACGGGATGGTTGACAGAGGGACGGGCGGTTTTAGATTCCGCAGCGGGGGGTGCGCGACTGGCATGGCTGCCGCTGCTGCTCCGACCCGAGGAGGAGAGGATGGTGTGAGAGAGGGCAGGGGACGCGTGCCCGCCCAAGCCAAGACTGCTAGCGAGGATTTCCAGTGCTGAGGTGGGCGGTGTATGTATTAACTGTACTATCGACACTGGCAGTGCTCTATTTCGTGCTGCGGGCATTTCAGTTGGGGGTGTGATAAACTGAGAGAATGATTCGGGTTAATTAAAAAGAAAAACAGTGTAAGGTCAATATGACCTGGAGAGAGAAGAGAAAAACAAATCGTAAAACTTAATTGGGCCCCTATAAAGACATAAAACAAGTTACCTCCCTTTTACCTTTTGTAAGATTTATAGTGAAGGAATTTTGTTCAGTTAGCTAGATAATAGCACCTTTCTTAAAAATTTATAACTTTGTATAGATAACAAGCAAGCATCTGCTGAATGTCCCACTTGACAATATATTATGGATACTTATAGATAATATTCTTGTTAAGAAAACATCTGTTGAATGTCTGACTTAACAATGTGTAATGTTTATGCTTATGTATAATGAATATTCATGAATTAGCTGGAAATAAATGTAGAACAACTGTCTTCTTTGGGTGTGACAGGCGTTGGGAGTTGTTAAAACCCCTCCCTGATCACCCAGCGCTGAATTTGCTTTTATCATATAATAAATTCTAATTGGAAATCACCCGACTCTGGGTTTCTATTTCTCACAAACTTGGTGACTTTGCCGGACGTGATACCCTTTGTGTTCTAGGAGATATTTAGTGCCTGGGATAGGAGCGCACCCGCTGTTTTTCAGCAACCTATTCACAGGCCTAATATTTCAACAAGGACTGAGGGTAACACATGCATATGATAAAAGCAAGGAATTAAAAAGCTCCTGGAGTGCTGCAGCAAAAAGCCCATAATTCTTGTGCATGAAGACCCGAGTGAGAACAACGGACTGTGAGTATCACTTTGGGGGGGCGGATAAAGAGGTTGGAGTGATTGAGTGGATGAGATGCAGCGTAGCTGCGACACGAGAGCAGAGTCCTTCTAACCGCGGTTCTGTCTTCCCGCGAGGGAAACAGCAGGTGAAGGGATGAAGCGGTTGAATTGATGAGTGGACCTCTGGGGTCGGTGGGAGTTTTTCAGAAGGGACCACTGAGTCGGTGAGAAATCATAGAAGGGATCCCAGAGGGTCGGTAGGAAGGCAGGAAAACTTTAGGAGGGACCTCAGGACTATGGGGCAGGGAATTAGTAAATTAAGTTGCCTCAGGAAGGAAAGGAGCAGGCAGGCATTGCCAGATATACCCTTAGACAGTCCTCTAGGGGTAATGATCTTAAACTGGGAAAAGAGAGA
>NW_020885030.1:235332-278492 GCF_003945725.1 Corapipo altera
TTTATCATATAATAAATTCTAATTGGAAATCACCCGACTCTGGGTTTTTATTTCTCACAGGGGGTTGCGAACTGCTCGCCAACACAGCTAGCAATACAGAGGTAATGCTGAGAGACACAGAGACTGCGCAGCTGCCGACTGCTACATGTAGCCCTTTGAGTCACAAAAAAGCAGCTTTGCTAATCGGCAGGTCATCCCTTACTTTAAAAAGTCTTTTTGTGTGGCCGGGGGAATAGATGCAGATTTTGGGGGAGGCCCTGTGCCAGGTGTTTGCCCCTCACGATTTCAAAACACTATTTCACTTAATAAAGACCGATTTGCAGTACACAATGTGGGAATCCAAACAAACAATTAGCAGAGAAAGAAGCGATCGCAAATTCGGCTGATATTTTGATGGGGCAAGGTAAACGTTTCTCACATGGTGCAAGCCCAGACATGCACTGACGGGCTACAGCAAATAGCCTTGCGTGCCTCCAAATCTGTTCCGGACACAGACACGTAGAAATTGCCTTTTACCCATTTAAACAGCAAGAACGGGAGGCATAAACAGAAATATCAAACATTTTTAACAGCAGAACAGACGTAACAGTCATATCTGCCTCACAATAGCCCAAACAATGGCCCTTAAGGAACACCCAAGTCTGTTTAGTAAGTATTTCTGAACTGATCTCCCCGAAGCAGGGCAAGGACATCGTGGTCGTTCAGAGTCCAGACAATAACCCTGTTTCCATTCATTATGTAGGAGAGAGACTGCTTCAGTCAAGAGGAGAATCAGTTAACAGCAGATTTTTCCTAAAAACCACTCTGTTGCTAATGCCACAAGTAACCCGGGAAACAAATGACCCTATATAGATGAAACAGTGGCCCTTCCCTAAAGCTACTGCATTTAGTGGAGGAACAATTACACACAACCTCTCTGTTAGCACAAAGCCCTTTACAAAACTACCAGTCTCTCGAGGCTGGGGGAAGGTGGATTTTCTTGTTTTTTTACCCCTGTCTCATAGTGGGGGAAGAGTAAAACTTTCAAAAACCAGGATTTTACAACTTTCTGGATTGGAGAAAAAAGTGTGGAAGAAATGGACAGATTTCCTCTCTCTAGGGGAAGGGTTTCTGTTTTTTTCTGCATCGTAGATTCTCGGACACTGGGAAGTTGTGCTTAGATGTCCATGTCAGGCCACGGCCTGTGGGATCACAATGGCGTAGTTTTACCTGAAATACCTCCAAAAGATACTGAAATAACCACTTCATTTTTGCGAACAAATTATTTCACTAAGGAAGGAACAGAAATGAAGGTGAAAGAAAAAAAAGTCTATCACAAGCCCTTGGCGTACAGGGTGAACTTTAAAATTAAAAAAACTCGGCCCTTTATCTTAGAAAAAAAAATTGTATGCACTATTTGCAACTTGGAAAATGGATTAAGAGCAGGGGGTTCCGGCGCTGTGGCGGGGGGTCGTTGTGTGGCAGCGCAGGTGATGTTAAGGCGGTGCTGGGATCCGTTCAGCGGCGTGGGGTCCCTGTGGTGGCAGGTGGGGGGGGGGGGCGACCGGCGGTAAGTGCGTGGCTCGGCTGTTTCCTGGCGCTTGCAGACTGCGGCACACACGGGGGGAAGGGTAGCTGGGCGGCACGTGGGGTCCTAGGGTCCCCAGGGCATCTGGGGAGGTAGCACGGGGTGGCAGGCGGGGACGGCAGGCTGTGCGGAGCTGCAGGGCTTTCCACTGGGAGGAAAGGTGCGCCGATGCGGGCTTCCTGGGGTCTGGCGGTGGGGTTGGGGTGTTACGGGCAGCGGTGGGGCAGGTTCCACGTGGTTGGTTTAGCCGCGGCGGTGGTGGGGGTGTCCCGGCGGTTTTAGCGTACTCCGCCACTCAGATTTCCAATCTGCAGACACGCTGCTGCTTAAGGAAGCGTCCGGGCTGCGTGTTGGATGTTGGGGTTGCCTCTCAACCTGACTCACCGCTCCGGTGTATGTTGGACCTCTCTCCGCTCTCTCCGGCTGCCTCGATCTGTCGACTTTTTCTTTTCTTCTTTCTTCTTTTTTCTTTTTTTCCTGTGCACTTTCCCTAATATTTTTGAGCTCAATATCTTAACTTTCCATTTCTCAGATGTGACTGAGACAACCATTTACAGACATCTAGGGTTTTTTCGGTGAAAATTCCTGTCTCCAAAAAATTGAGACAATAGCCGGAATTACCGAGTTTTTTGCCTGATCCAGGATATTTTAATCTACTTAATATAGGTTTCAAGTCCCTGTCCGATGCGCCACATGTAGGAACCACATGTCGTTATACCTTTATATAATAAAGAAGGATGAACATGCTCTTCTGAGATGGAGGACAAAGAGATTTATTTGAAATTGGTGCTTTCCTTTATACCCTGATATCACGTGACCTTCTTAACCAATAGGGTTATCTATTTAGACGCATGCTTTCTTGACTTTCTCTGCCCCGGTACATCCCCCGTACCTTGGACATGCCTCCTACATCAGTGTATAAGGGAGCCACTGATTGGATAATGTTCTGGGAAAGAAATAATTGGAAAGCGAGTAACATAAGTGTATGGCAGAAAGAGGATTGGCAAGAGTTATTAGAAATTGGATGGAAAAGGCCTTTAGCCCTGTGTATTGGGTCTGACTGAGCTGGAGTTCATTTCCCCACAGTAGCCCTCACAGTGCTGCGCTTTGCATTGGCAACTAGAAGGGTGTTGAGAACACACCAGTGTTTTGGCTACTGCTGAGCACAGCACCAACATTCCTTCCTCAGCTGAGGGCAAGATTCTGGGACACAAGTAGGCCAGCTGACCCGAACTAACCAAAGGGATATTCCAGACCATATGATGTAAGCTCAGATATAAAAGCTAAGGCAAGGAGCAGGCAGGTGGGCATTCATTGTCTCCAATGGCTGCCTGCTGAGGAACTGTTATGCGTGCTGAAGCCCTGCTTCTTGGAAGTGGCCGACCATCACTGCTGATAGGAAGTAGAGAATAAACCACGCTATCTTTCACTTTACTTTTGTGCATGCAAGCTTTTGCTTTGCTTTTACTTTAAAGAAACTGCCTTATCCCAACCCACAAGTTGTTTTCCACCTTACTCTCTCCCCTGTCTGGCTGGGAAAGGGAGTGATAGAGCGGCTGGGTGGGCACCTGGCGTCCAACCAAGGTCAACCCACCACACCCTGGGATGGGTAAAGGCACATAGAAAGGGAAATGACCCAGTCAGTAAATGGAATGCATACACTGACCAACTAGCCCACGTAAATAAAACAGATATAGCAGAGTCAGATGAAATAGATGGGAAAATAGATGATGATGGATGGGAAAGGCTAGTTGAATGGGCCCACATCAGAGGAGGGCATCAAGGGCGAGAGGTACTTTACCATGAATGTAGGGCTCGTGGGTGGCTGGTATCCCAGAGAATGTGCAAATGACTCATTAGCAAGTGCCTAGAATGCCAGCTCAGGTTGATGAGAAATCATCTGGCTCAAGCAGACCCGCTGCATATTAAAACTGACAGACTGCTGTGGAAAACATGGCAAATTGATTACATAGGACCACTGAGACCCAGTATGGAGAAGAAATATACTTTGGTGGGAGCTGAGGTAGTATCAGGATTAGTCATGGCAACAGCTGTAAGCAAAGTTACTAGTTTTAATACTGTGGGAGTGTTAAACAATTGATTTGGTCATCTTCCTACTCCAAAAGAAATTCAAAGTCACAATGGTAGCCATTTTACATCAGAAGACATACAAAATTGCACAAGAGAAGAAGGAATATGGTGGACCATATGCACCATATTTCCCATGAGCCAATGTGATTGAAACAGGCACAGTGGTTGTCTGACCTGTCTCAGGCAGTTTATCACCTAAACAACAGATGGGGAGAATGGAGAACCCCCAAAACTAGGGTTTTTTGCCCAAATCCAAGTGACAAAGTCACCCCAATAAAATGAAGCTGGAAAGCAATTCTCTGTGATAAAAGTCTGGGGCAGTCTGTAATGACGGACCTTCCAAAAATAGGCCAGGTATCGGTGATATTACAACATCAATGAGGTCCTATGGCCTGGAAGGCCCTGGATTCCTCAGGGGCAATTCATCACATCAGTTCCAGGTGGATTTATCCCACCCATTAACTTGACAATGCTGGGTCACTTACCGTGGCATGAGCAGTTTTCCCATTTTCCTTTGCAGTACCCAAAAGAAGTTCCATTAATAGGGATCCCAATCCCACAAAACATCTCGTGGAGAAATTTATGGGTAAACACTTCTTTTGATTATCACACAATAGACATTCAGGAATGGGAAATTGTAACCCCTAAAGCCACCCTATGGGCACCGAAAGAAATGAGGCTGCCACCACACAGAGTTTGATTTCAGAATTTGTCTGCTGATCTTTCTGGCGTTCCCTTTTTATTATGGTTCCTTTGTAAAGAACACCTGGTGTTCGTCTTTTAGTTAACCAGAATTCCCAGGATCATCCTAAACCAGTGCCTCGATCCCATACATTCACCTTGCATCATGTGGTGGCTGTGTTCAGCCATGAGAGAAAAACACACGCTATCATGAAGACTGTTCAGAGTGGTTTTCACTTTGAGAACACAGTACTCTCTTTATCAAAAACATCAGTCAAGGCCAAAACACTCCTTTTTGACCCTAATTAACTGAATACTGGTGCTGCTGGCTTAATTGATTCCCACACCACCCTACCTTACATCAAATGTATACAAAGATGCAATCCTCCAAAGGGTTGAGGAAAAATATATTACAAAACTAACACATTATGGTGGGGGAAAAAAGTTTTCCCCCTGAAGTTATAAAATGGTAAACCCCCAGGGGGTGGTTTCCCTTGAGGTTGAGCCAACGAGCGCTTCTGCAAAATATAAACATATCACCCAGACCGGAAAAGAAGGGTTGTAGTTGTAGTTGTTGTTGGAGAGGTGGTCATGTTGTGAAAGCCACGAGGAGAAAGGGCAGGAGCCCACTGGGGGTTGGGCCCCCCCCAACCCCCAGCTGGGGGGCTACAGGGACTTAGAACAGTGTTAGACTGGACTAAGTATCTGTAGCTGAGAAGTTGGAAGTTTTTCTCCTCCACCGGAGCAGCGGCAGAGGCAGCAGCGTACAGAGGACAGTGGCAGAGAGCCAAGAGATAAGAGAGAAGCAGCAGAGACAGTATGCAGCCAAGGAAGACACAGAGTTGTCCAAGAGAGAGCCAGCAGCAGAGAGAGAACTAAACTCTACAGAGAGAGAGAGAGTTTGGGTAAGAACTGAAACAAACTCCCCAAACCCCTCTGAGACCCCCTAGGAGGAGGATGATGGACTCTTACTTGAGAAGAGTCTTGGAGTGCTAAAGCACTGCAGAGAGGAGCTGAGAAGCTCAAGGCGTCCTGGAAAGCTGGACCGGGATGGTCAGATGGAATGTGGAGGTGGTGACTTTGACCCCCCTCACCGCTGCTGCCAAGCTAAGCTAGCAGCCTGAGATCAGTGCACAGAAGCTCTGATAGAACTCTTGAGGCAAAGGTCTTCAACTGAAAGCTGCCCGAGATGTTCTGACTCAGGGGTGAATCCCCTGAGGAAGGGACCTTCACAGGATGTCTTACACCCCATGATATGACGTGGTGAAGCAAGTTTTGTCCCTGCTATGCAGCCCACGGAAGAGAAGACCCTCGCTTGGAGTCGAAGGGCCGAGAGGGTCTCGGATACCCCCCTCGTGTGTACTGGCAGAGATCCAGCTACAGCTGCTGCATGAAAGAAGAGAGCCTGCTGCCCTAGAGACACTGTTGCTCTGAAAGTAGAAAGGATCTCTTCCTTCTTCCCTCCTGGACTTTTATTTGGAGAGAGAAGAGATTTGATACATTGTAAATACTGTTTTATCATGGTAGAGATAGTTGAGATTGTGTGTGTAATGTATTATAATATTCATTTGTACAGAGTACAGTCATTGTAATATAATCCCTTCCCCCCATTTTGAGTCTCATGTGTTGTCTGGAAAACCCATCTCACACTGGGCTGAGATGTGGGGGGGAGGGGGCTTGGACTCAAGAACTGGATTTTGGGGCTCTCAAACCATGACATACATTTGTAGGGAAGTATTCAGGATGCACAAATACAGTGAGAATTGGTTCCCAAAGTTTCATTAAGCATTGGCTAACCCCTGCAGAAAAAGGATAGTATTGGATATGTGGAATCAAAGCTCAAAAGGTTCTACCACAGGACTGGTCTGGAATTTGTGCTCTGGTAGTTGTATTGCCTAACATGACTATGGTAGAAAACTTGAGTAATAAAGAAGGAGCATGTCTCTGGACCTTTATGAAGAGGACAAAGAGAGCACACAATCCACTGATAAACAGACCAACTTCATTCCATTCCTTTGGTTAGGTGTTAATGAAATAGAGAAGGTATTAATCAATGTTTCAGCAATGATAGAAATAGTGGGAAATAAAACAACCAATGCTATAATGGCACTGCAAGAGGAAGTTTCACAATTGGCTAAAATTGCTATCCAAGACAGAATGCCATTGGACATGATACTAACCTTACAAGAGGGAGTGTGCACAGTAATAAACACCAGTTGTTGTATGTATGTAGATCAAGGTGTAAGAGTATCACATTATTTAAATGAGGTCTGGAAACAAGTACAAATATTGCATGGAGTACAAATGGAAAATACATCCTTGGGTTTTGCTGTAGTATGGAAGTGGCTTACATCCTGGTTACCAGACCTGGGGAGTTAGTTCAGGAAAATAATAGGATTGATTTTTGCAATTGTATTAATATTCGTTTGTGTGTTTGTTGTAATCCAATGTCGCTCTTTATGTTTTACTAAAATGACTATGATGAAAAAAGGTGCACTTTGTTGCACAACTACAGAATAGGGGGGAATTGTGGGGTGAAGTCACAACCCCGCAACTGAAGTTTGAGGGGTTTGGAATGTTACAAAGTGTTGGGCCGTTTTCCATGGGAGCAGTGGAGCTAATTAGATAGTTCCCATGGACACAGCCTTGAGTTGTAAGGCGTACAAGGTTGAATCTGTTTGGCTGAGTGCAGGTGCTGCATTCCTTGGTGTTTTTGTGGGAATATGTTTGTGTTGTGTGTGTGGGAAAGTAGAAGTTAGAGAACTTAATAAAAAACTGCCTACTGCACTGAGCAGGCAGACATCTCTGGCTCATCCTAGTGTCTCATCATCCTAGTGTGTGTGTATTGCGTGTCTTTCTTCCCCTACAGACCAAGGCCTCCGACAGGTACCCTACGACAATGGTGCCCCGTGTGGACCAGAAAAAGACTGTCGAGTATTGCCTGGGTCGTCCGGGGTATCACGACCGAAGGCAGTTGAGCTGCGGGGCGAGGTGCAGAGAGGTCTTGGTGCTCAGGAGCTGTTATAGCAGCATGGTGCTGCAGGACCCAGGTCCGATCGTTCTCTACACCTGCAGGCAAGTGTTTCTGCCGCACTTGGAAGGCACAAGTTGCCTGGAGAGCCTGGGTGCATCTGGCACTTGGTAAGGAGCAGGTGAGCTCCTGAGAACTTTTTCCTAGTCACCATGAGGGCAGACCATGAGTGCAAACGAAAGGCGTGTGTTTATCACCTGGAAAGCTTTGTTACGGCGTTTTGGTGTTAAACTGACGAAGCTAAGTTATGTCGCTTGTTACTTTTGTGTCTTCGGAATGGGAGAGAGGCTGCTTTGCCTGGGAGGACATTAGAGTGCTAAAGAAGAGGGGCCGGGCGGAGCCGAAGGGAGCCGAAGCAGGATCGGAGGTTGCAGAGCGGAGCCGGGGGCAGCCGAGCGGCCCCGCCAAGATGGACGCGCTGCTAGCGACTCGGCAGTACGTGTCCTAGATGATCAAGGACAGTTACGACGTGAACGTGCTGCTGATGGACCGGGAGACTATCCTGTGGACGCAGTGACTGGTTTTCACTTTGAGGAGCTTTCTATGTCTCCTCCGGACGGTGCCGTGACTGGTCCGCCCGCTGCGGGGCGGCGCCGGGTCCGGCTTCGGCGCTGCTGAGTCCATCTGTGCCCTGGGTGCCGGGGGACTGGTAGCAGCTGCGGTCCCAGGCGCCGGCTCCGGGCGGAGCGGCCCCGGCCCCGGCGTAGCGGGCTGGTAGTGGCGGCTGCGGTGTCAGGTGGTGCAGTGGGGGGGCTGTCTGTGTTCTCCCCTGTTTTACACCCCCCCCCCCAACCCCCCCCCTCCCCTCCCCGGAACGTGTCCATCTGCAGCTGTTCCTTCCCTCCTATGTATCGTTCTTTCTCAGCGGACCATGTAGCTAGCTTGCGACATAAGGAGAGCAAGGGCAATTTGACTTCTCTTCCTGATTTTTCTCCGAATGAACCCAACCTCTATTCCCCCTCCTCCCCCTCCCTCCCTCCCTCTCCCCCGTCCTCCGGCAAATGCTAGTGAAAGTTCCCTTAACGAAGCAACACTTGCTTCCAGGGGGGCCGAGTGCTCAAGAGAAACAGGAGACGCGGGGCGGGGCGGGGGGGGGGGAGGGGGCAGAGGGCGGGAAAAGGTGAAGAAGGGAAGACAAAAGGGGGTAGTCCTGCCTCTTGCAGAAGTGGTTCTGTTGCCGTTATGACAAATAGAGTGTCCTTGCTCTACAAAAAAGGTTGAAAATTTCCAAGGTAATATCCCGTCCGTTCCCGTCGTATTTGTCTTTTGCATGGAGAGTTGTACAAGATTTACAAGTTAATATTAGCAAATATACCTTAAATTCCCTTTAAGTTATGAGACTGATGAGAACTACACAACCAATAACAACTTACGATGTGTGTGTGAATGATGAATGACTGAGGTGGTCACCTATGTATGATTGGAAAAAGATTGTGTGAAAGAGAAAAACTACATGAATGTGTAACTGTGTAAACTTAAAAATACTTTCTGCCGGTGTCAAGATTTTAAAGAGATGTGTAACATGATTCTGTTGAACCATAGTGAGTCCTTATTCTGGATGGTATATGAACTCTTCAAATTCCCACCATGAGTAATTCCACTCTTATGAAAACTGGTGAGGTTTTAGTTATTTCAAGACTAGTCCTGTCTGGCTAGCCATTTGATCAGGACTGAAGTTAAATAAGAGATTCTTACAAAAATGTGGTGTTCTATTTCAGCCTTGTTTCAGAGGTTTATAGAGGTTAAATCTCAGGTGGAACCTTTCCACTGGTGCTGTTCTTTTTTCATGTGTCGTGCTGCCCATGAGCTGTAACTATGTGGGCTGTGTAGGAGGCAGAGTCGTTTGAGCTTTTCTGTGTTTTCCAGGGTTTAAATCAAGGGTTGTCGATGTTACTGCCCTGCTTGATCAGCCTGTTGCGGGGGGGCCCTCCAGGCTGTCAGGGCCATCCTGCGTCCTTTCTCAGAAGCATCAACAGGGTTATAGATAGTGTGTCTCAGGGCCTCCTGATTGGAGACCTGAGTACACCAGTTATGTTGATCAGAATGGCCAGGGCTGCAATGTCGTTTCAGGGAGTCCTTGTGTCTTCTCTTCTAGGCTCCTTTCATGTGGCAACTGGTGGCAATATTCGTTGTAAAACAGCTATTCCTTCATCCTTGGGAGGTGCCCTGCCTATGGCAGCTGTGTTTTCAGAAAAATGTCCTCAATGCTTGTGACTGCTGATTGTTCTACACCAGACTTATTGGTCACATAATCTGACTGGTGGATGTTTAGCATTGTACGAAGGCAGCGTGAGTTAAGTGCCTTGTTAATCAGCCGTTCTAGTAGCACAATTGCGTGATTTTGGGATTTTTTGCTCATGTTACAGTCATTGATGCTAACTATATGAGGCAGATCTGTGCTATGGTCTCCACACCTTATCCTCCAGTGACAATTCCTAAAGGGACACAAATAGCTCAACTTGTACCTTTTCTGAGTTGTGTTCCCCAAGCAGAACCTCGTGTGCGTCAGGATGGAGAAGTTGGTTCTACTGATGCACCACAAGTCTTTTGGTCAGTGCCGATCTCTGCACAACGTCCACAGCTGACCTGTACTCTCTATGATACTTGAAACTCGCTGTCAGTTGTCCAGGCGGACAAACTTCTGCATTCGGGACCTGATGTAACTATCATTGCACGGACATCCTGGCCGACCTCCTGGCCTGTGGTCATGCCAGGGGTTTGGGTTGTGAGACTGGGAGGTACTGCTCAGAATTTCCTTTTAGAACATACAGATCCTGTGTGACTTCAGCCCTGGTTTATACCCACAGAAAAGCTGTTGGCTCTGCAACAGCTTGTTAAAGAGCAGCTTGATGCTGATCACATTGAACCAGCTCAGAATCCTTTAATCACCCCTGTCTTTGTGATAAAGAAAAAATCTGTGAAATGAAGACTGTTGCATGGTCTCAGACAGGTGGTGCGGTCATGGTTACCATGTCAGCATTGGTTTATTGACCTCTTCTATGCTTCCTGCTGAATAACCCATTGTTATTATTAATTTGACAGGTTGTTTTTTTCACAATCCAGTTAGACCCCAGTTATAGAGAAAAAAAATCACATTTTCAGTTCCATCTATTAATCATGCAGAACCTTATGAGTGTTATACATAGAAAACCCTCTCCCAGGAAATGGAAATATTCCTATAATTTGTCAGTGGTTTATGATTCCAACATTATCTCCTGTAATTTTCTGACTGTCTTTTGTTGTCATTATATAGGTAATATTTCTGCTGGCTGTGACCACTGAGGATCAGTTGGGTGTGTTGGAAGCTGAAACCAGAAAGTGTCTACAATCCTTTGACCTGGTAGTTGCTCCTGAGAAGGTGCAGCGAGAGGAACCCTGGAAGTATTTAGGGTTCAAAAATTACACGGAAAGCAGTTATTCCTCAGCCAGTTCAATTGGATATTGATGTCAAAACTCTTACTGATGTACAAAAGCTATGAGGGTCTTTCAATTGGATTAGGTCCTATTTGGAATTGGCAAACACCCAGCTGGCACCTCTATTTGACCTACTCAAACATTCTGACAATCCTCAGGAACCAAGGGAACTGACTAAAAGAGCAGTTCAAACTATCCAGCAAGTAGAGCAGGCCTTACATTCTAAATTTGTTTCATGATCATTGTCAAATTGTCTAATTTTTTATTTTTGCAGATCACAGTGTTCCTTTTGGGGCATTGGTACAGTGGTTTGACCATTGGTCTGATCCACTGCACATCACAGAGTGGCTATTTTTGCCTTATCGGGCTCAAAAAACTGCTCCTGGATTGTTTGAACTCATAACTCAAATCATCATTGAGGCTAGAAAAAGGTGCGTAGAATGTACTGGCAGAAATCCACCTCATATTGTTGTACCTGTACAATCTTGTTACTCTGAATGGTGCCTGGGAGACAAATATGAATTGCAAGCTGCTTTAGCTGGGTTCCACAGTCAAATTTCTTATCATTTACCTTCACATCCCCTTCTTAAGTTTTTTCTTAGGGAAATTCCAATTGGACAAAAACACTACGCAGTGCAGAGCCCCTCGATGACCTTACAGTCTTTGCGGATGGCTCGAGGAAGACGGGTGAAGCTGTGGTAGCATGGAAAGCAGAATGTGGATGGCAACATCAAATTGTTCATCAAGAGGGTTCTCCTGAAATTGTGGAATGTCAAACTGTAACTCTTACTTTTCAGTTATTTCCTAATCGGTCTTTAAATGTTATTACTGATTCTGCATATGTTGTTAATTTATTACAGCAACTCGATCAGGCGATGTTGTATTGTCCATCTCCAGGTCTTATTTTTCAAGTTTTGTTCGAACTCTGGAGAATTTTTTTGCAGAGGCCTGTTCCTTATTTTGTGCTACATGTTTGTAGTCATACCTCTTTGCCAGGTTTCTTCACAGAGGGTAATGCCCAAGCAGATGCTCTTGTTTTTGCTGTTGCTTTGAGACTTGTTCCTAACATTCACCAGCAAGCTGTCTTGTCTCATTCGTTTTCTTTTTATCAAGGTGCAGAAGCTTTCAGAATTTGATTTGGCTTGACTCATTTTAGCAGTCTGATGAGACTGAACTGTTTGCTAAAGAGGATGAGTTATGAGGTAGACCAAACTCCTCTCTCTCAGCAATTGTAATATCAAAATTAAGGGGCTTTACTCGAGGAAAATGTGGAAAAACAGAAGAAAATAACAACCCTTTATTAAAAGATATATGTATGCTGGCAAAAACACGATAGTCCACGGTCAGTCTCCATTCTCCATTAGACTTACGCACTGGCCAGATGGGACTGTTGAAGGGTGAATGGATCTTACTGATCACCCCTTGACTCTCCAGCTCACGGGTCATCTTATGGATGGGGATCACAGAGTCTCGGTTTGTCCGGTACTGCCGGCGATGCACTATTGTAGTGGCGATTGGCACTTTCTGTTCCTTGACTTTCAACAACCCTATGACCGAAGGGCTCTCCGAGAGGCCGGGCAACAAGTTCAACTGTTTGGCCGCCTCGGTCTCCACAACAGCTATTCCAAAAGCCCATCTATGTCCCTTGGGGTCCTTGAAGTACCCATTCTTGAGATAGTCAATGCCCAGGATACATGGGGCATCTGGACCAGTCACAATGGGGTGTTTCTGCCAGTCTTTCCCGGTCAAACTCACCTCAACTTCCACCATGGTCAACTCTTGAGATCCTCCAGTCACCCCAGAAATGGAAATAGTCTCTGGTCCCACATGTCCCGAGGGCATTAATGTACACTGAGCGCCAGTATCAACCAGAGCCTGATATTTCTGTGGGTCTGATGTGCCAGACCATCTGATCCACACAGTCCAATAGACACGGTTGTCCCGTGCCTCTACCTGGCTAGAGGCAGGGCCCCTCTAACATTCGTCTTCATCCTGCCAGTCACCGTTTTCCTCTTGTGAATGTCGACGGGAGGTGCCCTCTAGCGAGTCAGATCCCTGCCCGCAGGATACTGGTACGGCGCTCACTTTCGCAGACTTCCCCTTTTCTTTCTCTTTCAACTCTTGTACTCGGGCTGCTAGGGCCCGGGTAGGTTTCCTGTCCCACCGTCTCATATCTTCTCCATGGTCAGTTAGGAAGTACCACAACTCAGTTCGTGAGGTCTGTCCGCTCTCTCTAGCTGGAGGGCGTCTGGTTCTCACTGGGGCCATATGGAAATTGTTTCCCTCAATCTTCTCCTTCAACCCTGTCGTTAATTCCTTGAACTCATTAATCATTGTCTCTACCGAGGAGATGCGGGCCTGTAGTGGTCCTTCGATCATACTGTCGTACAACCGAAGTTTATTTATTACAGACATCACTGGCTCCCGCTTCTCTCCAGCCTGCAATGATGTCAGGTAACCTTTATGTGTGGACGGCCCCATACGTGTGAAGCTCCACCACATCTGTGGTGTACACTTAACCTTGTCAGGATCGTTGGTAGGTTGCCCATCCCCTCCAAACAATACTTCCAGCAATGCCATCTCTCTCAACCGTAGGATACCTTCTTCTATGGTCTTCCAGTTCTTGGTATAATGATCTGCCTGCAAGGAATCTCTGTAAATGAACCTTTCCCTCACACCGTCCAAAAGCCGTGCCCAGAGGGACAGGGACTTTGATTCCCTCACAAACGCCTCCTCAATACCCACATCTTGGGCAATAGATCTCAGGAACCTTGCTTCACCGCCATCAAGGTTTACTACATCACCTGTAGAGTCCCAAACTCGGATCATCCAGACCAGAACGGACTCACTCGGACGACGAGCAACGTCTGTCCGTAAGTTCCGGAGGTTATTGTACGATAAAGACTCAATGATGATTTCTGGCTCTGGAGCAGCCGTTTGTAAGGGTCCTACCTCTCCATCATCGTCAACTGGGCGAACTGATTTGGCTTTATATTTCTTCCTTTGGATAGGGGCAACCTCCGTCGGCTTGGTCTGTCCCTTAGTTTTGACCTTATCCTGAGTCACCTTGGTGTTAGGCATTTTGTTCTCATCCTTTCCTTTCCCCTGGAAGTGCTGCACCATACCGAGCAACTTCCTGTAGGCAACGGCCAAAACCCCACATGCAGCTGCCAACTGCCTCTCCATGGATCCATCACGACCTCTCTCCCTCACGGCTTTCATTATTTTTGTAGGGTTCAGGAGTTGTTCAAGGGTGAGCTTCCATGTTATGGGAGCTGAGCAACTTTCTAGGAATTTACCCATGTCCTCCTATAACCCATACCACTCAAGGTTTTCCACCCCTGGGGTGGACTCCTGGACGCCTTCTCGGTAATTCTTGACCTTGGCTTGGTATATCAGGTATACTATAATAGCACAAACTAGGATGAAAAACCCAACAATTGAAATGTCTCTGACATCTATAAAGGATTTAAACTTCCCAGAGGTCATTGTATTGTATCCAAAAGGGAACTGGATAAAGGGTTGGGCGCATGCATTCCCCTGTGTTTCTCCATAGGAATGGGTGCTATTATCTTTAAAACCCCAGAGGAAACAGCTTAGGCTAGAGCAGTAGTGCATCCTCGAGGACATATTCTGGATGAAAATCACAGGTGCTGAATTTACTGTGTCATATACCCAATGCGCAAACTCAAAGGTACTTATCGCAATGAGAGTGCTAGTATCTGAACTGAAACACATTGACAGGTGGGACAGATATCTTGGCATGGTTATATGCCAGAGGAAAGCAACAACCCCTAACATCATGGTGCCTACAAGTTCAAAACGTGTGTCAATCACACAAGGGGTTCAAAATGCGCATAACTCGCACAAAGGGTAGTTATTCTTTTTTCCACTTTTCCTCTTTCCAGACCCCACGTTGGGTGCCAAAAATGTAGCAGTCTGATGAGACTGAACTGTTTGCTAAAGAGGATGAGTTATGAGGTAGACCAAACTCCTCTCTCTCAACAATTGTAATATCAAAATTAAGGGGTTTTACTCGAGGAAAATGTGGAAAAACAGAAGAAAATAACAACCCTTTATTAAAAGATATATGTATGCTGGCAAAAACAGTAACACAAAAAAAAACAACCAAGGAACTAGACAACAATCCTAGAAAAAAAACCAACAACAACAACAACAAAAAGTCTAAAAGAATACTTCTCTGTCTTTTAGCACAGTCCTAATTGTGGTCTGCAGGGGGTGCTGTTGGACCGCCGAAGATGTAGGGCCTACAGTACCCTGTCGTGGTCAGCAGGGGGCGCTGTTGGGCTCCAGCAGCCACCATGTGGGCAGAGGGGTTGTTCCCAGATGGTAGTGTTCTAAGGTTCTCCCCTCCTTTTCTCCCAGCAAGCACAGACCTCTCCGATGAAAAGAAGCAGCAAAGACTTGTCGGCCCCGGCAGGAATCACAAGACACTGGCGGTGCAGGACCGATAGTCAGGTCTCACCAGGACGAAAAAAAACTAGGGAAGAGAGCTGGCTCCCAGACTTTCCTCTAGAAATGCCTGAAAACCGTCCCCGTCCCTGTCCTGACCCGAACACTCTGCCGTCTCCCGTGTCCTCCCCCATCTGCCCCAAAACACCCCCCCCTCACTCCAGCAGTTAATGACCCATTAAACAGATCAACCAGTTCCTTTGTAAGGCTAATCAACTCCCTTCCCCCTTCAAACTCTGTTTTCTCTTACAGGGAAAGCAGGGGAAGGGAAAATTCCTCTCTCAGATTTATAACCCATAACACTCATTCTATTGTTCACTTAATTGTTGCCTCTTGTCCAGACTGTCATGATGCCTATACTCTTGTCCAGACTGTCGTAATGCCTATACTCTTGTCCAGAGTGTCATAATGCCTATACTCCTATCTATTTTGGTACTAACCCTCGAGGCCTTAAGGCCTTACAGATGTGGCAATCAGATGACACTCATGTCAATGAATTTGGTAATTTAAAGCATGTCCATGTGTCCACTGACATGTTTTCCCATGTGGTGGTTGTAATGCACATACTAGACAAAAACCATGATGTCATTAAACACTTCGGTTGTGCTTTTGCTACATCTGGAGCACCTGCTCAAGTGCGGATGAACAATAAGTTGTCTAATGTCTGTAAATCTGTCCAAAGTTTCTTTGCTTTGTGGAGGATCACTCATGTTATGTCTATTTCACATTCTTCTACAGGACACGTTATTGTGGAGAGAGTGTATGGTGCCCTGAAGCAATTGCTTCAAGAACAGAAAGGGGGAATGAGGGGATAACCCCCTCAGTCTCTAGGCTGGACAAAGCTCTGTATGTCTCAAACCTTTTGACCTTCTCTGGCGATTGTCTTTATTTACCTTCTTTTAGAGTTTCAGGAAAAATATGCTGTGCTTGGCAAAAAACCTCCTCCAAACTGATAATCTTGTGATCCCTGTGAGAGCTGAGGACAGAGCACAGCATGCAGATGCAGAACTTGTCTCTGGTCAATGGTCTGATCCACATGAGTTGATAACTTGGGGAAAGGGATATGTTTGTCTCTACAGATAATAGTCCTCGCTGAATACCTGCACTGTATGTACCTCCTGCTGTTGGTCCTGAAAGTCGTCAGTGCAGTTCCTGACCTGTCAAAGTTCACTCCATGGCATAGTCGGAACATCTGGGTGACTCTAATGAAGAAACTGAATCACACGACCTTTTGTGCATCACTGGCGTATCCAGAGGAGCCATTTCACACCTGTCTTGTTGGTGTTCCTCTGGGTGACACGGAAGCATCTCTCCTGGTGCAGGATGTCGTCCGACGGTGTGACTTATTGAAACGGGACTGTCATACTGTGCGCGGGTGTCTTGATAATGTTGATAGCTGGGATGATGTGTTGTCTGTTAACACTCCACTTCAAAAGTTAGGTATTTTAGAGTCACTGTTTGTAAAAGACTGTGTGTATTTTAATCATCGTGTAGCTTATGACATCGAAGGAGCACATGGTGAGTCTATGGTACGGGATGTGTTCCCTGAATCGTCTTTCTATAGAAATAGTTCCTTCTGGTGTCGGTAAGAATCGGACTTGGAGTAGTCCAGCAGAGAGTGCACCTTGTCAACTCCCTACGGGAGTGTTTCTTCTGTGTGGAGATAGAATCTAGCCAGGAATCCCTGCACAGCCAATAGGGGGGCCTTGTACATCTAAAAAGTTGGTGTTTGTAGTTGTGTTGCTGATGCTACCTTGTCTAGTGTCGTTCCTGCAAAGGACCCTGCAGGATACGATACGGGCAGTCTTTGTTGCACAATTACAGAGTAGGGGGGAATTGTGGGGTGAAGTCACAGCCCCATAACTGAAGTTTGAGGGGTTTGGAATGTTACAAAGTGTTAAGCTGTTTTCCATGGGAGCAGTGGAGCTAATTAGATAGTTCCCATGAACACAACCTTGAGTTGTAAGGCGTACAAGGTTGAATCTGTTTGACTGAGTGCAGGTGCTGCATTCCTTGGTGTTTTTGTGGGAATATGTTTGTGTTGTGTGTGTGGGAAAGTAGAAGTTGGAGAATTTAATAAAAAGCTACCTGCTGCGCTGAGCAGGCAGACATCTCTCTGGTTCATCCTAGTGTCTCATCATCCTAGTGTGTGTGTATTGCGTGTCTTTCTTCCCCTACAGACCAAGGCCTCCGACAGGTACCCTACGACAGGTGCATATAAAATTACAAGGACTAAGTGTTAGGACACAGGTATTTCAGTATTGCTGTGTTAGTATTAGTCTAAATTGTCTATATATTAATGGTGTGCAGTAGAATTGACTCGATTTTATCATTTGTTATCACCTTTGGGAAGTCATTTTCTACGCACATGGAGGCAAGAGGCATTGACATTGCTACTCCATGAGAAATGGCCAAATGTGACCAAAAGATATGGGGTGGAATCTGACGGCAATGAAAGATAGTCAAGATAGTCAGGTCTTCGTGTGCATCCTCCACACGCACACACTCCCTCTCCCTTGCCATCTCTGATAGGCAGTGTGATTTGTCCTAAGATAAAAACACCAGGTAGGAATTAGGGTAGGATGAACTCTCTGGATGGTTACATAATGAATGCATTCCAGAGATGGGGGAACTGTGATGAATGCGATTGACTTTGGTACGCACTGGCCTGCAAAAGGGTATAAAATGCTGCTGGAGACTGAGTCAACTGGGCAAATTGGTCTTCCGCAGTTGCAGAAAGGTTACCCTCTCCCCCCTACCGGGCAGGGATGCCTGCAGGGTATGTCCAGACCAAAGACAGGGAACACTCACTTTTGGACAGGTGTGTTGATACCGAAAAAGCAGCAGAAACAAACTCCTTGACACCAATTTGTAGGTGCTAAAAAGGGCATTCTTTATTCAGCACACTGTATGTTCAGAGCACAACTCCTCTAATCGACCATGCTAAATGACAGAAAGACAGGACTGTTTATTACACATACTATTTACATATTCATTAGATATTCTCACTCAATACATATTCATTATTTGGCTGTACATAGTTGCACCCCTATAGGAAGTCCTTATTTGGTCCTTCCAGTTCTTCTTCTTTGGTTCTTGAGCAGGCACAGTGTCGTGTTTCACCACAAAAATTGTAATGTTTGTTTTTTATTTTATCTAGGTACACAGAACTCAGCTTACATCTTGTTTACTTCAGTTACATCCCTTATCTAATTCTCAAGGACTTCTCTAAGATTATACTGTTCCTTATTTGACCATACCAGAATGCTGTGAGTAATGTTTCTATTTCTCCTATCAGTGTAAAAGCATTAAGATCCGGTCACATATGGAGATAAAACCCTAAAGTAGCTCCATAGGTGCTTTGTTGCTTTGTAATTGTGCATTCTCCAAGGCCAAAGACTGTAAACCTGCATGTTTCTAGCCGAATCTGCTTATATTATTGTAATAGTTTTCACCCTAGGCCTTCCTGGAGACCAGTTTGTAACCAGGAAGGAACTAGGGTAATGACTTAGGAAGTATTCCATGCTATTCCTTTCCGTAACACAACATATAAAAAGGCACAGATAAGAGAGTTCACTCTCTTCTCTCTTCCGGTGGCTGAAGGCGACAGGTCTCTCTGTAGACAGGCTTTGCTTATATAGACCAGGGCCTGCTACTCAGACCTGTCGTTATCTCCGGTCTCTCCGGGAGGCGTGGGGGAGTTGACTGCTGCCTTGCACAGCTCTGCTGTCCCGATCAGGGAAGTATTTAATTAATTTTTATATTTACTGACTAACTCTCTATTAACGGGTATATTTAGGAGATATTTGGTTTTAGGCTTCTGTTTATCCCTGTTTCCCCCTCCCTTTTCCCTTTTTCCCCCTCAGGAGCTCCCTGTTGTGGATAATATATTCAAATTGTATATATATAATTGTAAATATATATATTTTTGATAGAATCCTGTTTCGTTCAAACTTCTTTCAGTTTTTTTCCTGTGGTTCTTTTTTTTCTTCCCTCTGGGAAGCAGGCCTTGTTGTCAAGTTTTGGAAACTTGACGGGAAGCCATCTCGAAACTTGCACAATTATAACCCTTTAGACCTGCTTATATGATATACTGCATTGACAATATTTAGATACTGTATTTGTATTAGCAATAAATCTAATCATCTATGTGATAAGTGTCATACTTCTCATACCTGACCAAGAATCTTCTCTGTACTACTCTGCCACAACTACTCAGTCCTCTCAGGGGGAAAAGAAGGTCTCTAGATCTGATGACAAAATGACAGGCACTATGGATATTCCAAACCCCACGACAAGACACTGTATTTACTCCAACTCCAGCAACAGGCACTGCAGACACTCCAACCCTGGCGACAGGCACTGCAGCAAAAACAGAGAACCAACCTTTGCCAATATCAGTCACTCATACACAAGAAGAAATGAACACGAAAGTCAGCTCATTTAGTAAAGGAGGATGAATCAGGATCATCACAGGAACAGGAGGAAGAGTCATAACAAAACCAAGAGGTAATCAATCCTTATCCATGAGTGAACTGTGGGAGATACAAAAAGATGTCAACTGTCATTCAGGTGAGCACCTGGCTGCTCCAGTTCTGGGATAAAAGGGCTAGAAGTTTGGAATTAGAGGGTAGGGAAGCCAAGCAACTGGGATCGCTTTCTAGGGAAGCAGGCATTGACAAGGTGATTGGAAGATGGACACGAATCCCAAACCTCTGGAGGCAACTCCTGTCAAATGTGAAGGAAAGGTATCCCTTCAAGGAAAATGCTTTATGTTGCCCAGGTAAATGGACCACAGTGGAGAAAGGTATCCAGTACCTGAGGGAATTAGCCATGCTAGAGATGATTTATTATTACCTGAACAACATGTAGTCACCCATAGACCTAGATGAAGTGCAATGCACATGACCCATGTGGGCGAAATTTGTACAGAGTGCAGCATCATTGCATACCAACCCATTGACAACAAGAATCTGGAAAGATGATACACCACCGACAATGGATGAAGTGGCTCATCAACTCTGGAAATACAATGTCTTCTTTTAAGTTATTTAATTTTGGTGGATTGACATAATAACAGCTAAAACTGGGTGCCTCCGAGAAGGGGTCACAAACAAAGGAATCCCTGGGCTTTTGTATCCTTACAGTCTATGCACCTGTAGATTTTAGAAATAGCTGCAGTCTGTCACACTTCAGTACAGTAGTTAGCACACACTAAACCCTTTCTCCCTATTTCATATTGAATTTTCTAAATTCTTTAGTTTGTTTAGACTTCTCTCAAGTCAAGTCTTCATTCTGTTTAAGAACATTTGCACCCTGGTGTCGAGGACCAGGAATCGAATGGGAACGATTCCGGAAATGGAAAAATATGTACAGCGATTGAATGGACTTCACACATTGTGTGTTTCCCCCGAATTTGCATCTTCCGGGCATGTCCCGGTCTGCTCACCTCCCTGCACCTCTGTCTTCTCTGCCGACTGGCTGGAGAAGCTGCGGCAGGAGACAGCCCCCATTCGCCCTTTCCTCCCCTGGTCCCTCCTGCGCTCCCCCCCCCCTTTTTTGCCCACAGCTCAATCCTGGTTTGTCCCCCCGTCTGTCTGTCTCCTGCTCCACCCTATGTTCTGGCCCTTTCCCTCCGGATAAAAACCCCGTGTGCACGCTGGATTAAAGATTCTACCTGCACCCCACCTTTGTGTCTGGGATCCGTGCCGTGTCGCGGCCCCATTCCCCTCCCCCGCTCGGACCGCGGCATATGGCACCCAACGTGCGGCAAAGGTAGAGGTTTTTATCTTAAAAAGCCTCCCATACGCCACGAGGGCTCAGACGACGCGGAGAGAGGCGTTTGTCCCGCTGGTCCTTCCCGGCTGAACTCCAGAATCACGGCAAGGTGACCACCGCACCAAGAAAAGGTGAACACCAGGAAAACCCCTAATCCCATCTCCCACCCTCACAAACTTTAAAAAAAAAAAAAAAAAAAAATGGGCCTCTCGCTATCTACCTCTCAAAAATTCGTGTACCACAAGCTTAAAGACTTTATTTTGGAAAACGGACATCCTCTAGATCAAAAGTCTGCTAAAGCCCTCGCTAAATGGCTTGAAAAGGGAGGGGAGACGGTCTCCGACAGTATGTCCCTAAAAGACTGGGAGAAAATTGGATACAATATCTGGAGAGCGAAAGAGAGGGGAGACAAAACTGCTACTGAGGCATTAATCGCCTGGAGATTGATTCTGATGATGATACAGCATCAGTTGATGAGTTCCAATGAAAATCTCCAAGAATCTGAGCAAAAATCCAAACCTCCATCCCCAAAAATGGACAAGTCCCAAGGGTCCCGGAGCGGCGGGGGGGCGGGGGAGAGCACGGACAGCTGGAGGGAGAAACAAATCACGGAATACCAGCGGTTCTTGCATCATGGCGTCGGCGAGCTAAGCGACCGCGCGGGAGAAACCCAGGAGAGAGGGGAGCGAGCGCGTGTGGAGAAACGGCATGCAAGGATTTCGAGCGTCTCCCGCTGGCACCGCCCCCCAACCCGCTCGTGGAAGCTCGACCGGCACCGCCCCCCAGCCCGCCTTCGCGCCCGCCCCCCTACGCCCCCGGTACGACCACGGACCCTCCCACCAGAGCGCCGTCTTCCCTCCAGCGCTGCCTCCACCCCCACGTCATCACCCTCCCGGGGTAGACAAAAACTAAGGAGCAGGGCCAGAGCCTCTTCCGACGATAACACCCGGAAAGATGGCCACGCCCATGAAGCCTTTGTTACCGAAACTCCCGGCAGTTGCAGGGTGGCAAATGCCTCTCTTCCATGCAACGATATTTGGAAAGCTTTCCGGACAGAAGCCGCACAGGCTAATGATGCCGAGTTTTTAAAAGCTTTTCCAATTTACCTAGAGGAAGGTCGTGCCCCTGAGTGGCGTCCGGTGTCTTATCCTATGTTAAAGGACATCAAAAAAGCGATTGTACAGTACGGCTTGGGGTCACCTTATACTGTTGGACTTTTTGAATCGTTTTTTCTCGCCTGCCGTTTAATACCTTATGATATCAAAGCGGTAATTAATGGACTGTTATCGACTGTGCAGGCATCCGTTTTTGAAGCGGAATGGAAACGTCTTATAGTTAAATATGTCAATGAAAAGATGGAAAGACGTGGTATTCCTGTAAACAATGCTATTGATATGCTGTATGGAGAGGGCAACTATGCGAGCCGACAAGACCAGGCTCGTGTAGATTTAAAATACCTGGATATTACAAAAGATGGCAATGGAGGCCTTTAAAAAAGTTACTGATGCATATGTCCAGACGCCCTCCTTCACCCTAATTTATCAGGGCTCAACAGAACCTTTTGTGGACTTCATAACCCGGCTAAGGGAAGCTATAACACGGCAGGTCCAGCAAAAAGAAAACCAAGACATTTTGTTTAATAAACTTGTGATTGAAAAGGCTAACGAAGATTGCCAACAAGCCTTAAAAATGCTAAAAGATCCCACACTCCTGGAGATGAAAGAAGCTTGTAAGAATGTGGGGTCTAATTCTCATAAAGCAAGACTAATAGCTGAAGCTTTAGTTGGACCACAAACCTGTTTTCACTGTGGTGAGACAGGACATATTAAAAAGAACTGCCCACAATTAATTACAAAGACTGAGTTTCCAAAGACGCCGTGCAAACGATGTGGGAAAGGCAGACACTGGACTAAAGATTGCCGCTCCCTTACTAACATTTATGGACAACTGTTACCCCTGAAAAAGTCACCAGACTTGAGAAGAAAAGTGACTTTTAATTCAATGCCAGATCTTAAACAGTGCACCTGTGAGCTGTCAAGAAACAAGGCAGCACCCCCTCAACCGCGTTCCATCCTGCGTAGCCCATCCCTTCAGCAAGTGCCAGGAAACCACAGCAATCCCTGCAATTCCCTTATCACGTGATCCCAATCCTAAATTCTCCCTTCTAACATGTTCTGCTTACTTTCCAGGATCTCTTAGTCCACAGAAGACCACTATCACTAAGCTTTTAGACACCATGGAGCAGTGGCATCTTGGGCTGGAAACAATTTTTAGGGGGGGGAGTCACTCAGCAAATGCAGCTGTCCACTTGTTTTGAAATTTTACTTTCTCTGTTTGTTTTGTTACTAACTATTTCTTGTGTCACAGCATGCTGCAGGAAGACCATCACAAAAAATATCTTTTTAGCTGTGCCTGATTTAAATAACAGAGGGCGAGATGTCGAGGACCAGGAATCGGAATGGGAACGATTCCGGAAATGGAAAAATATGTACAGCGATTGAATGGACTTCACACATTGTGTGTTTCCCCCGAATTTGCATCTTCCAGGCATGTCCCGGTCTGCTCACCTCCCTGCACCTCTGTCTTCTCTGCCGACTGGTTGGAGAAGCTGCGGCAGGAGACAGCCCCCATTCGCCCTTTCCTCCCCTGGTCCCTCCTGCGCTCCCCCCCCCTTTTTTGCCCACGGCTCAATCCTGGTTTGTCCCCCCGTCTGTCTGTCTCCTGCTCCACCCTATGTTCTGGCCCTTTCCCTCCGGATAAAAACCCCGTGTGCACGCTGGATTAAAGATTCTACCTGCACCCCACCTTTGTGTCTGGGATCCGTGCCGTGTCGCGGCCCCATTCCCCTCCCCCGCTCGGACCGCGGCACCCTGGCTTGAACAACAAGATACCACCAACAGACAAAGTAACCTTCAAGCCCTTAACCTTGGAGGAGCTCCAAGGACTGTATATGCCATGAAGAAGAAGAAGATGAGGAAGAAGGGGTGTTGGGGACAGAACTGGGGAGGATCTGGGGTGTGGATAATTCTGGGATTGGATGGATAATACCATAAATTGTGGAACCCCTGGTGTGAGATACTGGATCCAAATCTCACTGAATTATTGATATGGGTCAGAACCAACTCACTGTATGTGTGTGCATGTGGGGAAGGGCTGGGCCTGGACCTGCAAATGCATGGTAAGGTCTGTGCTGAGAGCACATGGCAGAGCTGGAATGCCTGCAGCCCATGCAAAGCACATGGCAGAGCTGAAGGCCATGTAGCTGGGCTATCGGTCAAAGCAGACCTGCCTGGTAGCCCGCCCACACCATGTCCCTGCAACCTCTGGTTGGCTATAGCACACCTCACTCTGGCCTGAAAGGCACTGACTGGATATCCTGCCTGGGAGGGAAAACTGAACAGTATAAATACACGAGACTCCATATGAGTTACTTTCTTCTCCTCTCCTCTCCTGCAATCTGAACCATGTGACCGGTAACCATTTTGCCTTTTTTCTCTCTCTCTTTCTTCTCTCTTTCTTTACCCTTTTAATCTGTTTTCTTCTTTTACGGGTAACTTAAAACCAATGAATTGTGTTTTACTAAAACTGGTATATTGATTGTTTGTAGTGAGTATTTCCTGTGGAATCGGTTTTTGTACTGAATGTTTTAGTGAAATATTTTTTTTCTTGGTTGTATTTTACTCCTGTAAAAACCTTTTGCCAAAATATCTTATTTTTCTCACTAAATAAAAAGAATTTCTCTTAGAGAAGAGTGTGTGACTCTCTGGGCACTAATTAGAGGTTATAATGAACCAAAAGGTTTTTAAAAAGTCTTAAATAAAAATGTAACTTCTCTGGGCAGCTTATAGCTTGTATCTGGAGTGTAACACCTAGACACATGGGTGCGCACATCTCTGTACTCCCCGAGGTTGAAGGCCTTCATTAAAGAAACTGCTGATATCTTATCTCTACTAATAATTGTCTGGTGAGTCTATTTTTTGGCTCCTGCAATCTTTAGAGCATCAGAGAAATGGAAGAAAATAGGTCAAATCCTTCTGAAAGTCAGTTTTGCCATAAAACAAAGGAAGGACCATGTGGTTTGAGCCACCACAAAAATCCAAAATCCAATTTCTAGGCTTCCCTCTCCCATTCCCACAATTTTATCTCAACACCGAAGAGAAACTTTCAGGCAGACACCTCGGGGAGAGGGGGGCAAGGGAAGTATATACAAATTATATATTACTATACAAATAAATACTGTACAAGCTAAAAGCAACTGTATATATAATGTTACACACTTCTATCAGTCCCTTTAAGCTTGTCCCTCAATTCAGTTCAGGAAAAGCCCTTTCAGGCTGATAGGTAACCAGTCTTTCTCTTGTGGGAGTGTTCAGGGAACCTGAACACTCCCCCCACCAGCCTTCAGCTGTTTGCTGAAGTCTTTTCTTTCTCACGAAGTCCGAGAAGATAGCTCTGAGTCCGTCCTCCTTGGTTCCGTACAATCTCTGCTGTGTGATTCTCTCTCTCATACCTCGGTTCCGTACTGCTGTGGTTCTGTGGTGGTTTGGGCTAGGCCTTCCTTGGTGACCAGTTTGTAACCAAGGAAGGGTCCAGATTTACCCAGTATTCCCTACGATTTTTACGTAAGCCAGATTATAAGAAGAAAGGAGGAGAGGCCTTCACTCTCTTTCCTTCCGGCGGCTTGGAGGTGCAGGTTCCCTGCTGTTGAGTCTGCCGTGTTGGGGAGCGAGGCCTGGTAAGGCCTTGTCGACCTTGGGAGGCGGAGGTTGCCGGCGATCGTCCCGGAGTGACTCTCGGTTGTCCCAAGGAGAGTGGTGGGATATTTTCTTTGCTAACTCTTTAGTTACTAGATCTCGGGCTACTGATTGGGATATATATATATATATATATTATTTTGGTTTTGTTCCCTTTCCCTTCCCCCTTCCCCTTCCCTTGTGAAATTGTATATATTTTAAATTGTATATATTTCAATTGTAACATAAGTGTAAATATATTTATATATATCACTTTAGCTGTCTCTCTCGTTTTGGGTTTTTCTTAGTTGGTTGTTTTTTTCTCCCTCTTCTCCCTGAGGTTTGGGGGGGGGGGGGATGGACTTCTGGTGGTAAGGTTTGGAGACTTGGCAGGGAGCCAGCTTCAAACCATATCAGGTTCAGTTCAGCTTATCACACATACGCGTCTTGGAATCTTTATTCCTCCTCCAAATTTTCGGCTGTCCTCCGTTTAAATCACTGCAAGGACATCCTCCGGGCCTTTCTCTGGTCCATCTCCAATTTCTCCTGGGGTTATCTCCCTGGCACCGGGCTGCGTTCCACCCGTCCACTTTGACTCGACTCCAACACCGAGCCTCCCCTTCACTATACGGTGAGAGGAAAAAGAAGAAGCCCTCTCCGCAGTCTAGCTGCAAAGGGGGGGTGGGGGGAAGAGGGCTTGGCTGCAAGGCCTGCCTCTCTCTCTCCTGCTTACCAACTTTTTGTGAGTCCCTTCCCTCACAAACACACACTCACTCCAATGCTGTCTCCAACCCTGGCTTGGCCAGAGCTGAGGGTCACAGGGCACCCCTTCCCCCCGGAGGGGAAAGAAGGGGGCCCTGCCACCCCTGGGCCTTTCTCACACCTACACAGCAGCAGACAGACAGACTGATTGCCAGCAACTTCCACCGGTTGTGTATATATGATTTTTCACAGGAGCGAACAAGATGAGCGGTGATTGGCTCTGTAGGGGAGACCACTCTGGCACCTAATCACCTCTAGGCCCCCCGGCTCCCGGGGGGGGGGGGCAATTTTCAAACCATGACAGACAAGGGACCTGCACAGGACATTCAGCTTTTAGGAATAAAATCACAAGATGGACATAATCAGATCCCAATGGATGTGATAAGAAAAATAACAGTAATGTCTCCACCAACTAACAAGAAAGAAACACAAGCTTTCCTAGGCATTGTGGGGTTCTGGAGAATGCACATTCCAAATTACAGCCTGACTGTAAGCCCTCTCTATCAAGTGACCTGGAAGAAGACCTTCCTTTGGTAGCAGGGATGAATGCTGAAAGGAACAGGAAAACCCATGTGATCAACAAGTGGCTTAAAGACTGGTGCTATTGGTAGAATTTTGGTTTTTTTGATCATGGGGCGATTTATACAGCATCAGGTCTGCTGGAGACAGATGGGGTTCACCTATCTAGCAAGGGGAAAATGATTCTAGCCCATTAGTTGTCAGGACTGATTGAGAGGGCTTTAAACTAGATTTGAAGGGGGATGGGATGAGACCAGGTTTGCTAGAGATGAGCCTAGGGGTGGCATGCCAGAGTTAGCACAGCCCAGTTGAAGTGCCTCTACACCAATGCACACAGTGTGGGTAACAAACAGGAGGAGCTGGAAGCCATTGTAGAGCAGGAAAGCTATAATGTAGTCACCATCATGGAATCGTGGTGGGATGACTCACCTGACTGGAGTGCTGCAATGGATGGCTACAAGCTCTTCAGAAGGGACAGGCGAGGAAGGTGGGGTGGCTCTGTACATTAGGAAGTGTTTTGCCTGTATAGAGCTTGAGGATAGTGACGATAACATCGAGTGCCTATGGGTAAGAATCAGGGGGAATGCCAACAAGGCAGATATCCTGGTGGGAGTCTGTTATAGACCACCCAACCAGGATGAAGAGGCAGAAGAACTATTCTATAAGTGACTGACTGACATTTCATGATCACCAGCCCTTGTTCTTGTGGGAGAATTTAACCTGACAGATGTCTGCTGGAAACTCAACACAACCGAGAGGAGACAGTCTAGGAGGTTCTTGGAGTGTGTGGAAGAGAACTTCCTGTTGCAGCTGGTAAGTGAACCTACTAGGGCTGGGGCCCCGCTAGACCTGCTGTTTACAGGTGGTCGGAGATGTGGTGGTCAGAGGCTGTCTTGGGCATAGCAACCACTAAATAGAGTTTTTGATTCCTGGTGAAGGAAGGGGGTCAACAAAACCTCTACTTTGGACTTCCAGAGAGCAGACTTTGGCCTATTCAGGACACTGATTTGGGAAGTTCCTTGGGAAGCAGCCATTAAAAACAAAGGGGTCCAAGAATGCTGGACATACTTTAAGAAAGAAATCTTGAAGGCACAGGAGCAGGCTGTCCCTATGTGCTGAAAGATGAACTGGCAGGGAAGAAGACTGGTGTAGCTGTAAAAACTATATTGTATGGGTTTCTTGTGTAGCTTGTTAGTACCTTTGTACAAAATTCCTAAAATGATGTTTATCATTCTTTGTTAAGAGCTTCAACAGAACAAGGTAAAGGGGTTTTTTATCTGTGAAAATGTACTGAGAAAGAGACATAACACCTGATTAGCCAGTCAAAGCTACTCAGGAACCTTGAAATGGCTCCAGGTGTCATCCCGTGTCAAAGGAGATGAGGAAGAGGAAGAAGAGATGAAGATAGGGGTCTTCTGGGACCTCTGACTCAAATTCAGCAGGCATGTCAGGGGTGTGGTGAGGGTTGTACTGTGGGAAGGATGGTTTTGGAAGTGGGTGTAGCAGTATTAGGTAATGCTTTGAATTGTTAATTAGGTAACTAAATAAAAGAAAGAGGCTTTTGTAACTCGGGCATGCACGTTTTTGAAGAAATTAGATTCTCGTGCATCCAACATCATAATAAAAGGGAATGCTGCCTTCTGAAACTCACGAATTGAGTCTTAGGGTTTTTCTCTAAAGACCTGATTTTAGGCATCACCGACCTGCCTAACTGTCGCTGTTAATGTCGGAATGGCCAAAGCGACATAGATATCAGACGTAGTCCAGGTGTAAGGTGATCAGGAAGCTCTTTATTGCTCTCGAGTATTTCTTTTATACTCTTTGTACACTATTGTGCCATAACACAATTGGTCAAAAGTCTCAAGCATAAAACACTGCACACACTCTTATTGGTGACACTGAAAACACTGTACATGCTGTGACATGCTATTGGTGACACTAATACACATTTTGATTGGTGACCTTTGATCTGGGCTGCATTACGTTTGTTCCGTCCGGCATTACAGTAAATATTTCCTAAAAGTTGTTTAAATTCCTCATCACTAATTGCCAGGCTGCTGACAGGTTCTCTGTCAACCCCGACAATTCCCCCTCTTTTTTTATTTTATGCCACAAAGATGGCTTTGACAGTCTGTTGCAGGGCCCTTTGCAACAGGCTGATCAAACAAGGCACCAGCATTGGCAACCCCTGATCCAAAGCTAAAAAGAAACACAGCAACAACATCTCACTAAGAAAGAATCCAGAGAGCTCATCCACTATTCAAAACAAGGATTCACTACAGTCCAAGAGATCCATGTAATACCTTCCCCCAGTCTCAACACTCCAATACAAAAGTATTGTTAAGTTCGCACACACATATATTGTAACACGTATATCTACACAGTCTCTCTCACACAATCCCTCTTCAGTCATTCATTGGTGGCCACCTCAGTCACTCTTCACTCACACATAGCTGGAATTTCTATTATACTTTTACATTTTAATTACACAGTTTACTTTTTAAGTAGTTATTGGCTGTGTACTTCTCAGTTTGTCATCTTTGACAGTCACGTCTAACAACTGTACTTGGCTTGAAAAGGAATACATACAAGGAATATAAGACCTAACAAATGAGATCTATTCTGATTTAGCATCTGTTTATGCACCTGCATAGTCTCTTTCCCCCCTTTTTATATTTTAAGATGTTCATTTCATGTGTAAAATGTTTTCTTGACAATAATTTGTCCTATGAGTGATCAGGAATCTCTGCATATCTGTATCTTGCAGTAATTTGATTTTTCTATGCAGTACAATAAAAACAATGTCATTTGAGTTAAAAGAATATAAGAAAGTAATGCCCGTACACCTTCAATTTCCAACCGAAATGCACCCAATTTGTTTCACAACCCAAGTTCCACTGTTATAACCATTATTTGTTATTGATGCTATTTCATTTTGGGTACTACCTTCCAGTTAAGTCAAAGTTAAGAAGACAGTATTACATACAGAGCATTCTAAAGGAGATGATCAAGGAACATGAAGAGTGTCATGGTTTGAGATAGCCCCACAGTCTAATTCCCTAGCTCCATCCCCCCCTCCCACATCTCAACCTAATGTGAGATGGGTTTTTTCCAGACAAAACACAACTAGACTCAGAATGGGGGAAAGGGAATATATTACAATGACTGTACAAATAAATACTATGACACATTATACACACGATCACAACTATCTCTACCATGACATATAGTATTTACAATGGATCAGATCTCCTCTCCCCTCCAAATAAAAGTCCAGGAGGGAAAGAAGGACAGATCCCTTCCAGTCTCTCAGGGCAACAACTTCTTCTAAGGCAGCAGGTTCTCCTCATCTCATGCATGCAGCAGCTGATAGCTGGATCTCTGCCAGCACTCACGAGGAGGTTATCCCCCTCGACCCCTTGACGCAGGCAAAGGGGTCTTCCGTGGGCTTCGTAACCCCAGACAAGGCCGTTTCACCACGTCATATCACGAAGACGCAGGGGGTCTTCGTGACGGTCTGGTATCTCCAGGAGATTCAAGCTCCTTGCAGGGTCTCTGTGCCCTGTCTCAGGCTGCGAGCTTCTTTGTAGCTTGCAGCAAGGGAGGGCCCTCAAGGCCAACCTCCCACACTGTCCTGGCTCAGTTCTCAGGACGACTGAGCTTCTCAGCTCCTCTCTGCAAGTGTTGTAGCACTCCAAGGCTCCTCTCCTTAGTAGGAGTCCATGTCCCTCCTTTCCTGGAGGTCTCAAAGGATTTTTGGGGGGTTTGGTACAGTTCTTACCCCCAGAACTCCGTAACTCTGCTGCGGGCTCTCTTTTCCTCAACTCTCCTTCCAGGAGTCTTCTCTGCGGTTCAGTTCTTATCAGTTGGCTCCCAACCACAACCTCTGGATGCTGCTGCCGCTTCTGCTCTGTCTCTGCTCACTCATGATGGAAAACATCTCCCAGCTCACAGCTACAGACACATAGTCCAGTTTAACACTGTTCCAAGTCTCTGTAGCCCCCAACTGGGGCTGAGGGGGGGGACCCAGAGGCCCCGAGGGGCTCCGGGCCCCTTTCTTTGTGGCTACTACAACATGGTTACTTCTTCTAACTACCTACTACCAAACTACAACCCTTCTCTTCCAGTGCTTGTGATATGTTTACATTTCTGCAGGAGCGCTCATTGGACAGAACTCCAAAACTTCCAGGGGTTTCCACCCCCGGGGGTTACCACTTTTCAGCCTCTGGGGGAAAACAAGGTTCAAACCACTACAAAGAGAAATTACACATCATGCGTTATATATGCTACTTGATCTTATTTTTAGTTCCACTTGTCCCGTGGGCTTCTTTGCATAAGTGTTTAAGTCAGTTCACTGTGGAGACAACGTAGTCTCAATACTCATTATTCTTTTAGTAAGCAGACATATAGAAGGGCAAAAAGGAAAAAAATCAACAATTTAAACCTTTGAATTTAACTGCAACGAGTTAAAGAACTGTTTGAATAATAAAAATCTCAGGAGTTTTTAAACATCAGTAATTTAAGTATAAATGTAAGGTTTTGTCCCTTTACACAGACAATGAACAATACTGCATTACTAGTCTTACAGTTGGTCCCTGTAAGTTAAAACAAAAGGTATAAGTTAAAGTTTCTGTCTGTAGTTGAATATTATTGTATCACATTCTTCACTATAAAACAAAGTTAAAAAGAGACAGTTATTTTAGTGAAAATTTCTGAAATTGCAATGTAAGTCATATGTATTCTATCTTTTATGTAAAGTCAGTACTTAAAAGTCTTATTTTTCCTGAGATAGGTGGGACATGTTTGTAGCTTACTGAAATTTAATCTTTAAGGCACTAACATCTATTTTTCCATTAGAAGAATTATCCTTACTTTCACTTTTAACATTAATTAAAAAGGGTATCAGAAATTTTGTATGGAATGAAGTGCTCTATAAAGCAATCTCTATTTATGTGTAAAACTCAGGGTTATGTTAGTCTATTAGCACATCATCTAATTCTATATTTTTGTTCATCTTTTAGCAACATGCTGTAAGAGCTGTAAATTAATACAGTTGGTATTTCACTTTTTGAATTTTAGTTACTCATAATTCACATCTTGATTGAACTGAAGGAATATTGTATCAAATATGGATTAAATTAGCCTGTACAATATGTTATCATGGGATCATCTACTCAACAGTGTTAATACTGAAAGAGAATTTCTGAACTTGTATATTAAGTATATTAAGAGAAACTTCACAGCAGTAGTCACTAAAGGAAAACAAAACAGGTATTAGAATTCATGCAGTACATTGCAAATAATTCTGTTAAAGAGGTTCATGCCCCCTCACACTGAGTATAATGTAACTTTTAGAGATTTATGCTGGATGTCTGCAGCGTGACATGCACTCCAACCTGCAAGAATTGTTTTAGCTTTGGAAAACCAGCAAATTACATTACTTGTCCTTACAGTTTTTCAAAACTTCCTAAATTGTGGAGAAGTTAAACCAATGTCTGAGTTACATGAGTAATGTGTGATTGGCAGCAACATATGATTTCTGTCTATAGTCGGTACCTAGAAAAATTAATAGACAAATCAGTCTGCTAATACAACTTGAAATTCAGTGTCTTCTGTGAGAAGTCAGTCCAAGTTGTCTCTGATGTCTGGGACGTAATTAACTCTCGGTTCTTGTTCATCTGCTTCTTTTTGTTGTTCTTCACCTTTAATAAAAAACTCACAAATTTGTTATTAATAGTTCAGGCAGTTTTAAGTGGGTATCGTGGGTAATTTCACAGTTTATCTTTGAAGCTGAAGGCCTAGTGATGATTCTTTGCAGTGTAATTCTCTCTGTTGGAGATAGGTTCCATGGTTTGGTTCTTTGAATTTTTCCTGGAGCATTCTTCAGTCCTGCTTCTCAAATAACATTGGTTAGAACAATCACATTTAATTTTAACTCATCTTTTTAGGTCTCTAACTTCTGTATTTCCTTTTACTTTGCTTTTATCATTTTAAGTAGCATTTTATCATGTTGTACTGCAGAACAATTCTCTCCTATTGAAAAGTAAAACACACTGAATTTCAGGAAGGTCACTGTAACTTCAATAAAAACAAATAGCAGCTTTCATTATTGTTACCGTGGGATTTATGGTGCTGAAAAATTCTCCAGAGCAGTAAATTATGGGTGAGATAAGAAAGGGTTTATTTGCCAAGGCAGTAGATGTTACAAGACGCGTGCCACCGTACCTGAGATGTTACATTTTATAATACCATCCGTCCAATCCCAGATGTGTCCACCCTGTGGCCTTTACTCTGGACCGCCCCGGGGTCCACCCCCTTAAAATGGGTCTGGGGTGTATTTCGGGACCACCTACTTCATCACCTTCATCATCATCAGAGCACAAAGGGTACATAGTTACCTAATTCTTGACCATATTCTGTGGTTTAGGCCCAGATATGCTGTTCTGTCAACTGTCTAGGCCTTGCCTTGACAAAAGACTAAACACTTCTGCTGTATTCAGAAGTAGGGTTGATATGGGGAGCATAGAATGGGGGAAGAGGGTTAAGGAATGTATAAACAAGGGTACTGGAGAAAGGGAAAGGGACAAGGGACAAAGAAGGGAAGGGTTTCTGCTTTTAAAACCTACTTATAAAACTTACAAGTCTTACAAATATTAGAAAAATAAAAAACCATTAGGGGTTTAAGGCATCATTATGAAGAAACAATTGGCTGTTCAAAATCCTAGCATATGGAAATCTTTCAGAGGATGGGATTACTGATTTTGATAAGGGTCTTAGTTGCATAATTGGATTATAGCTTTGTATCTTTTACTTTTCTATTATCAAACCACACATGGTTTGGGATTTGAACAGGATTCACAAATTCATAGGGCAGATTCCTGCCTCTCTGAATGTAAAAAATGAAACTGGAGAACAGTCACGTCCTTTTACAACTTAAACAGTCTCACCCAGCCTCTGAAACTATATGATCAGCTAGGATTTATAAGCAGCCAATTCTGAATTTTTTCTGATATTTATATATTTTTCTGGGATATGCGTGAAAACTAAACATCTTATTTAAACAAAATAGGTGTAACAGTTTAACTTACATCAATGTATTTAAGAAGTTAACACTCGTAAAGTAGCTTTCAACTTTAGCAATTTACATAAAGTCACAGTAAAACTCACTCAGGTTGTTTTAAACTAGGGTTTTGCTCATAAGAGTATACCAGGGGATCCAGAATGCACACCTGCAAAGTAGCAACAGTTCTGGTTTAAACTTGTCACCTGATAACAGGGACACACCTCTGCTGCTTAGCACAGAGACTAGGACAGATGCAGTTTAAACTTGAAACACTGTCTGTTGTTAGGCAGTTTCCTGTATTATATCTTTAGATTTTATCTCTCTTTCCACAAAGGTGGAAACTTCCAGCTAGAAACAGTTTATTTCTTTTTCTCTGGTAAAAACTGCCCCTGTCAAATAAGATATTTTTGAGCTAGGTATTCCACCAAATAAGTCTACCTTAAAGCTTCCTCAACAATCTCAAAAAACCTATCTGTAAAATACAGAAGCAACAAAAGAATGTTTACAGAACTGTTTGAGCAGGGGGGGAGAGGGAAGGTAGAGCAGTTGTGCTCAGCAGTTCTGCTGGAGAATCGCTCCCCCCCACATGCATTGGAATTTTCTTATCACAGGCAGTTGTCAGCAGTTACTTTAAAAACTCTATTTCACCATTACATTTATGTATGTATTTTAAAACAATTTTGGTTATTTTAATGAACAACTTCAGAAAACAGTGAGACTATGTTATGAAATTGTAAGATAATTTCTTTCTCCAATCAGAAGGTTACAAAGTTGCAATTTTTCAAAGTAGGAGAGTTTCACTCCTGCTTAGTTGCCAAGCAACAGACCATCTTTATCATGTGAAATACACTCTGTTTCTTTCCCTGGCAAGGCTGAATCTTTTCAAGGGAGGGCTTTTTACTTTTGTTTTTCCTTTTTCTCCTGGTAAAGAACTTTGTTTCTTCACACACACACACAGAGTAACAATAATATTGCGAGCTCACAAAAACACATTCAACAGACACTACAGTTAACACGGGAATTAACAGAAATATCAGAAGGCAGTTTTTGCCCCCCCTTTTCTTCCCCCCCCTGGTAGGGATCGTCGTCTTCAGGTTTCCATGACACCAAACTTGATTTGTTGCATATTTTTCTGTTTTATCTTACACACATTGTGAGACTGAAACAGCCAATTAGTACATGAACAAAAAAATAAGTAACTCAGGTTGCGAAGAAGCAAGAAAAGAAGGTAGATGTTGACTTTTAAGTTTGAAGGCTTATACAGGGATGGGTCTTGCTGTCTTGTTTTCTACCCAGCCCCCACTGTTCTAATTTATCTCTGTCCCTCTCCATTCGCTTATATATCTTGACTTGAATTTCTTTTCTTAGTTGTTTTCTCGATGGAGTTATCTGGTGGAAAAACTGTTTTTTCTGCAGCGGTGGCAATGGGGGGGGGGGTCCTTACTTCTTTTCTGTCTCCGGGAGTGAATTATTAAATTTTTCTGCATTTTTTTGTCTTGGAGGTGTAGTTCAAGGACAATTTGTTACATCGGCAACCTACTTATCCTTCTGGGCAACTGCGTTTCAGAGTTTTAGTTCTTATATGAATTATTGCATAGATTGTTGCCTCCCGTACACTTCTAAATCTTTCAAAGTCTCACGGAGCAAGTGTTAGGCAAACACACAAAATGCAACTTAACGTAGTAGTTTCAAAGCCTTATTTTCAGTACTATAACAGCACACGTCGTAAATTAAATTCAGCAACCTTGACATTCTTTCGGTTAAGGAGGGATTTCCATGCAGATAGAACTACACTTTCCTCCTTTGTTATATGCTGTCTCGTCATTAAAATATTGTCCCCAGTGGCACCCCGTTAGCTTACCTAATGAGGGTTCGAAAAAGTTCAGGTCCGGACATTTTCGCGGGATCCATTCCCGCTCTCAAGCTTCACCGGGCTCCGTTGCCCCTGTGCTTCATCCCACAGGTCCAATCTCTCTCTAGGAGAGAAAATCTCTGCTCTTTCCCCCTCTAGGAGGGAAGTCACGGCAGCCCCTCTCTCTCGGAGAGGAATCCCTCCAAACTCTTTCTCGGAGTTGGAGATAAATCCTTCTTCAACGCTGCAATCACGTCGGCGTCTCCATATGTCGCTGTTAACGTCGGAACGGTCAAAGTGACATAGATATCAGACGTAGTCCAGGTGTAAGGTGATCAGGAAGCTGTTTATTGCTCTCGAGTGTTTCTTTTATACTCGTTGTACACTATCGTGCCATATCACAATTGGTCAAAAGTCTCAAGCATAAAACACTGCACACACTCTTATTGGTGACACTGAAAACACTGCACATGCTGTGACATGCTATTGGTGACACTATACACATTTTGATTGGTGACCTTTGATCTGGGCTGCATTACGTTTGTTCCGTCTGGCATTGCAGTAAATATTTCCTAAAAGTTGTTTAAATTCCTCGTCGCTAATTGCCAGGCTGCTGACAGGTTCTCTGTCAACCCCGACACCTAATCAAGGAGCTTTCGCAGGAATTCAGGGGAAAAAAAGAGGATGTATCACCTTTGGAAAAAGGGGGAGGCAACTCAGGAAGTGTTTAAAGATGTCATTAGGTCATGCAAAAAAAAAAATAAATTAGAGAGGCAAAAGCTCAGTTAGACCTGAATCTGACCACTTCTGGAAAGGATAATAAAAAGTGTTTTTATAAATACATTTACAACAAAAGGAGGGCCAAGGAAAGCCTCCATTTTTTATTGAACGCAGGAGAGCAATAAAGATGAGGAAAAGTCTGAGGTAATTAACACCATCTTTGCCTCAGTCTTCAACAGTAAGACCAGTAATCCTCAGGGCAACCAGCCCCCTGAACTGGTAGACAAGGACAGGGAGCAGAAGAGACCCCCTGAAATCCAGGAGGAAGCAGTTAGTGACCTGCTGTGACACTTAGATGCTCACAAGTCTATGGGACCAAATGGGATTCATCCTAGGGTGCTGAGGGAGCTGGCAGAAGAGATTGCTAATCTGCTTTCCATCATTTATCATCAATCCTGGCTAATCGGGGAGGTTCCAAATCACTGGAGGTTGGTCAATGTGAAGGCCATCCACAAGAAGGGTCAGAAGGAGGATCTGGGGAGCTATAGGCCTGTCAGCCTGACCTCGGTGCCTGGCAAGGTTATGGAGCAGATCATCTTGAGTGTGATCACACGGCACATACAGGATAACAAAGGGATCAGACCCAGACAGCATGGGTTTAGGAAAGGCAGGTCCTGTATGACCAACCTGATCTCCTTCTATGACCAGGTGACCCAGCTAGTGGATGAGGGGAAGGCTTGGGTGTAGTCTACCTGGACTTCAGCAAAGCCTTTGACACAGTCTCCCAAGACATTCTCCTGGAAAAGTTGGCAGCCCACAGCTTGGACAGGTGCATTCTTCACTGGGTTAAGAACTGGTTGAATGGCTGGGCCCAGAGAGTGGTGGTGAACGGTTCTGCATCTGGTTGGTGTACCCCAGGGTGGTACTAGTGGTGTCCCCCAGGGATCAGTGTTGGGCCTAGTCCTGTTTAATATTTTTATTGATGATCTGGATGGGAGGATTGAGTCTACCATTAGTAAAATTGGGGATGACACTAAGTTGGGTGGGAGTGTCAATCTGCTGGATGGTAGGAAGGCTTTACAGAGGGACCTGGAAAAGTTGGATAGATGGGCAGAGAACAATGGTTTGAGGTTCAACAAAACCAAGTGCCAGGTCTTACTTTGGCCACAATAACCCCATGCAGCACTACAGGTTGGGAGCAGAGTGGTTGGAAAGCAGCCCAGCAGAAAAGGACCAACTGAGGTTGTTTAGCCTGGACAGGAGGAGGCTCAGGGGTGACCTTATCACTCTCTACAACTACCTGAAAGGAGGTTGTAGCCAGGTGGGGGTCAGCCTCTTCTCCCAGGCAACCAGCGACAGGATGAGAGGACATAGTCTCCAGCTGCACCAGGGGAGGTTTAGGTTGGACATTAGGAAGAATTTCTTCACAGAAAGAGTGATTAAACATTGGAATGGCCTGCCCGGGGAGGTGGTGGAGTCACCGTCCCTGGAGGTGTTTAAGGAAAGACTGGAGAAAGGTCCTACCTGGAGCCTCTGGTGGAAAGCTCGAGGTCAAACCCTAGGGTTTGGAGTCAAGAACACAGAGGATCTGAAGCCCTCTATACTCCAACTGAAAAGGAGATACTGGCCTGTATTGGGAAGAAGTTGTGATGATATTTTTGGTCTGTGTTTGACCTTAGCCACCTGCAGTAGTTTATAGTTCTCCCTGTCAAGTTCACTGATAAAACAGTGAATTTGTCCTTGGAGGGAGAACTTCTGTATAAACTGTTTTAATTGGTCTCCTGTGATTGGTTAATGGCTCATCAAGGGCATTTGGAGGAGAAAGTGATGGTGAAGTGAGGAAGGCTCGCCCCCAGACTCAATTGAGAAAGACCCCCATGACACACTGAGCATGCGTGGGGGGATTTCCAAAGTTCTCACGCATGCGCAGAAGGGGTGCACTTACATAACCAAGAGGGTGGGATTGAGAACCCCTGACGGGGCGGTACTGGCCACACCTCCCCGGGCAGGTGTGCTCAATGAACTGTATAAAAGCAGACACGCTTTCTGTGTTGGGTTGCTGGCTCTACACGAAGGACCAAGTTGCTTTTAGTGGGGATGCCTGCTGAAGTGGGAGCCTGCCAACCCTTAGGAACACGCAACTGCCGCAGAGAGGCCTTATAAGTGGTTAGAGTAAGACTCTCTTATAGATGACACCTGGGTGAGTAGGGTGTCGTGCCTTCCTCTTTAGGTTCTTTTTGTTCACTTTTCTCCTTCCTAATCCCTTTCTCTTGAGTGCCTGTTTTTCACTGTTAACCACCTTTCGCAATAAATAGTTACTTTGTTAAGTAGCAACGGTGTCTAGTTTTTCACGTTCCAGTATCTCTCGGACCTTTTTCCTCCCTGATACACTGGCCATTTATGAAGGGTTCAAGCTGCTTTGGAGGTGATAGGTACTGAAGCACAGCTCTTCCTGGCACCCTGGTTACTCATGTTGGGCTGGATGTTCAAAGGGAGGGTCTCTTCTACATATCATGCAACTGATGCTACATGGAGTAAGTGGGTTGCACTGATCACACAACAAGCTCAAATAGGAAACTCCAGCTGTACAGGAATCTTGGAAATGATCATGGACTGGCCAGAAGGCAAAGATTTGGGAATTGGAGGCCCCATCATATAATAAATTACCAGAAAGTAAGAAACAATATGCCTTGTTTACTGATGGGTCCTGCTGTCTTGTTGGAAAGCATTAGAGATGGAAGGTGGTTGCATGGAGTCCCCTATGACAAGTCACAGAAACTACTGAAGGAGAAGGGGAATCAAGTCAGTTTGCTGAGGTGAAAGCCATCCAGTTGGCCTTAGACATTGCTGAATGAGAGAAATGGCCAACACTTTACACTGACTCATGGATGGTGACAAATGCCCTGTGGGGGTGGTTGCAGCAATGGAAGCAGAGTAAATGTCAGTGCAGAGATAATCCCATCTGGGCTGCTGTATTGTGGCAAGATATTGCTGTCCAGGTGGAGAACCTGGTTGTGAAGGTACATCATGTAGATGTTTTTGTACCAAAGAGTCAGGCCAACAAAGAACATCAGAACAACCAGCAGGTGGATCGGGCTGTTAGGATTGAAGCGGCTCAGGTGGATTTGGATTGGCAACACAAAGGTGCAATGTTTGTAATTGGGTGGGCCCATGAAACCTCAGGCCATCAAGGAAGAGATGCAACAGATAGATGGGCTCATGACTGAGGGGTGGATCTAACCACAGACCCAGGTTATTCATAACTGTGAAACATACCTTGTATTTAAGCGAGCCAAGTGGTTAAAGCCTCTCTAGTATGGAGGCATGGCTGAAATATAAATATGGGGAGGTCTGGCAACACCCATCTCTGCCACTCCAGATTTGGGGAAGTGAACCTGCCTCCCCTTCGAACACCACATTAATGAAGAATGAACTTTGATGAAACCGGACAAGTGAAGCAGTGATGGAATCTGAATTGGCTTTTACATGTGACAACACCACACAGCATCTTTCCTGCCCTGAAAGACTGTCATGACAGATGGAACCCAAGGTCATGGACAAAATTAACTCGATGGACTTTTATAGAGATGGTCCATAGATTAAGGGAACAATATCTGTGTGTGTATATCTCTCAAAAGCCAGGAAAGGTGATGGTGTGTTGGCAAGTGTGGGACCTTGCACGATATAAATGGTGTGGAATAAGGGCTGGATACAGTCCTGGTTTCAGATGGGACAAAGTTAATTTTCTTCTTAGTAGCTGGTACAGTGCTGTGTTTTGGATTCAGTATGAGACTAATGTTGATAACCCACTGATGTTTCAGTTGTTGCTAAGTAGTGCTTACCCTAAGTCAAGGCCTTCTCAGTGTGTCATGCTCTGCTAGTGAGGAGGTGTACAATAAACCGTGGGGGAGCATAGCTGGGACAGCTGACCTGAACTGGCCAAAGGGGTATTCCATACCATGGAACAACATGCTCAGTATATAAACTGGGGGGAGTTGGCCATGAGCCACCATTTGCTACTTGGGGACAGGCTGGGCATTGGTCAGCAGGTGGGGAGCAATTTTATTGTGCATATCTTGTTTTTCTCGGGTTTTGTTCCTGTCTCCCTTTTTCCTTTTATGATGATTATTATTTTAATTATTTACTTTATTTCAATTATTAAATTGTTCTTATCTCAACACACAGGTTTTATGTTTTTCTGATTCTCCTTCCCATTCCACTGGGGAGGCAGGGGGAAGTGAGTAAGTGGCTGCATGGTGCTTAGTTGCTAGCTGGGATTAAATCACAACAACAGCTCAGAAGACTTGTTAAATAAGTCTTAGTAAAATAATACTAGCCCCTTAAAATTGAACAAAGTAAAGGAGCAGTTATGGAAAATACTAGGTCTCCACAGTAATGCACAGGTCTGATGAAAGCAGATCCTTATACATTTGTTCAGTCTTCACATTTCATGTAGACTTGCCCTAATCACTTTTAATAGTAGGAATGTAGCCTGTGTAATCCTATGTGGTTGTGAGTTATGCTGGCGATGGTACATGCCTTCAGTAGGGTCGCCCATGCCAGACAGGTCAAAAACGTAGGGTCAGATACAATACATCCTTGGGCAGGATGAGCTCGTTAGCCTTCTGGCAGTCATCCTAGGAGAAGGACAACTCTAATCCCAAACCTGGGCAGATGGAGCTCGCTTAGCCCTGTAAGGCCACCCATCTAAGAGAAGGTCACTAATTAAACCTACGTCCTGAGGACCTCACTGCCACCGTCCAAGCTCACTCGGCCCTGGCAGGTGAACCTTAGGATTAAAGGGTGGGTTCAGTTCTGCGCATACTGCATCTCACCTAAAAAATCCATTGCTCAGGCTTGAAGGCTTTACCCACATGCAAAAAGCCCTGTAGCGATGGGCGAGGGTCGAAACGGTAGGTGAAAGGTGCACTGGAAGCCACAGACCCAACCCTGCATGCAGGCGGTTCAGGATATTGGTCATTTGAGACTGACCGGAGATGACAGTCTCTTGGGGCAGCACCCTTAACGAACAAGCAGCCTTTTCAAGGACAGCACTGCTTGCTCCACTTGGAGATGGGCCTAGAAAAGGTGGCCTAAACAAAGCTCATCTCCCCCTTCACCCGATTGGTTAACCACAGACCAACAGGCATCTTCTTCCAATGCGGTCCCACAAAGATCAAAAGACAAAGGCATGCACCTGCCTCCAAAGGTGTACCTAAATTAACTCTAGCATGCTGGAATATCAGAACCATGCTTGATTCTGGGGATAGCGGACATCCTGAGCATCGTTCTGCCCTAATTGCCCATGAACTGGCTCGTCTTAACATCGACATTGCTGTTCTCAGTGAAGTTCGCCTTCACGAGGAAGGCAGCCTCAGAGAACATGGTGCCGGTTACACACTCTTTTGGTCAGGTAAGCCCAGAAACGAAAAGCGTATCTCGGGAGTTGGCTTCATGATCAAAAACTCTATTGTTCCTAAATTTGAAAATCTGCCGACAGGTCATTCTGATCGCATTATCTCCCTACGCCTTCCACTACACAACAAGCAACACATTGTCCTCTTTAGTATTTATGCCCCAACTCTCCAAGTTGACCCCACTGAAAAAGATAAATTTTACACTGATCTGCACCACCTTACCCAAAAGGTGCCTGCAGATGATAAGATCATTCTCCTTGGTGATTTCAATGCCAGAGTAAGAAAGAACTTTGAAGCCTGGAAAGGAATATTAGGTAAGCATGGTGTTGGAAATTGCAATGATAATGATCGACTTCTGCTCGAATTCTGTGCGGAGTAACAGCTCACCATCACTAATACTATCTTTCATCAGAAAGATAGTCTGAAGACAACATGGATGCACCCCAGATCTAAGCATTGGCACCTCATCGATTATGTCTTGGTGTGACGGAGAGATGTCCGCGATGTCCACCATACCCACGTGATGCCCAGTGCAGAATGCCAAACAGACCATCAGCTTGTGCGCTGTAAACTTAACTTCAATCTTAAATTGAAACCTAAAAGGGGCAGTATCCCAAGGAGAGGACTCCAAGTTAACAATCTCCAATCAGCCACAGTGAGAGACAGATTCTAGGCAAATCATCAAACTAGGCTCGAAAACCATTCCATAGATTCTACAGATTCCTCTCCTGAAACAATTTGGTACCATATTAAAAAAAGCATCCTGCAATCCTCTGAAGAATCCTTAGGGTTCTCCTTCAAGAAGAACAAGGACTGGTTTGGTGAAAACAATCAGGAAATCCAGGAATTGTTGAAGAAGAAGAGAACCACCCACCAAGCACACCTAGCACTGCCATACTGTCATGCAAGAAAAGCAACCTTACGTCTTGCATGCAGCAAGCTCCAACAGAAACTCCGTGACATCCAGAACAAGTGGTGGATTGATCTAGCTGAAAAAACTCAACTATGCACTGATTCTGGAGATCACAAAGGATTCTATGAGGCCCTGAAAACAGCATA
>NW_020885030.1:278592-278899 GCF_003945725.1 Corapipo altera
GCCATACAGCAGGTGAAAATCGGCAAGGCAGCTGGGGTTGATGGAATTCCACCCGAAGTCTGGAAACATGCATGCCAAATTTTGAACTCCATGTCAAATTTCACAACTTTGTGGTGTGCTGTTGGGAACTAGGCGAACTACCATCAGACCTTCGAGATGCAGTCATCACCACTTTGTATAGGAAGAAAGGAATTAAATCAGATTGCTTGAATTACCGTGGTATTACTCTGCTCTCCATTGCTGGAAAAATCCTGGCAAGAATACTCTTGAACAGACTAATACCCACTATAGCAGAAGGAATTCTACC
>NW_020885030.1:283899-328245 GCF_003945725.1 Corapipo altera
CATCTCGTTCTTCAAGCAGGTTAAGAACAACCAGCATTAGGAAGAAGCAGCTTGCTGTCCCTCCCAAGAAAGGAGACCATGTGGGAATGGCCATACAATTGGCCTGTGCTCTCCTACTCTTAATTATCTATTTTTCTACTCTGTCTCCCCATTCCTCTTCTTTTCAATTTTGACAAGCACTTTCCTATTGCTTGGTAAAATTATTAAACCTTCTCCAGCATAGCTTATTTTTCTTCTTCAGTATCTGTCAGTGTCTCTGTAATTATTTTTTTAATTTGTGCTTGAGGAGTACCATCTGGTAGAAATAGTTGCTGATAAACAGCTTCTTATGCATGAGAATAGCCACACTTGCTCAGAGGGAAGGTCCATCTCATTCAGGTACCAGTTCCCAGTAGTGTTCAGTTACTAGTCTTCTTCCTTCTGTTTTCCATCTCTCCATTCTCTTCATATCCCACAAGGTGCTTTTCCCATCTCTGTCACATCTGGGCTTCCAGGCAATCCTTTGCCAGCCACTGCTGCAAGAAAGCAATTGTACCTCTCTCTGCTAATCACGCTAATGCATGATTCATCACAACAATAGCATTGCAAAGAGAAATCAGTTTTGAGAGAACAGGCTGATACTGGTATTCTTTAAATCCTTTCAAGATGTGCAAGAGTCTGCAAGGTAAGGCAAACTACCAGCCCACTGTACAACTAGAAAAGACGAAAACAAGTCAGATGTGCTTTCTATCCCTGAACTCTGGCTTGCTTCCACTGGTCTTTCCTTCAGATACAAACCTCTCATCCACAGTATAAAGCTCTTTTTAAGAGTCAACTCCACAGGAATAGTTTCAGTCGATGCTAAAGTGCACTGATCTCTAAGGCAGGACCTGACAACTATTTAATACTGTTTATCAGAGCCTAACAAAGGTATCTAGTAGAGGAAGTTTCAGAGAGCGAAATGAATAACTCTGCACAGACTGGCATGTTCTCTTATGGATAGTCCCTTAAGGACAATGAGCAGTCAGCAAGCTGATTTACTTTTTCGAAAAATAAGCACTTTCACCTACTTTTTTGCACTTTACATCTGTGCTAGGACATCCGTTGAATTTTCCTGTGAAGGGCTACCGTTTATTGAACTAGTGTTTTTTTCTTGTCACAGATGGGAAATTCTTCAAAAAATATTACACCTGTTTTTCCAGGTAATGTATGAGATTCAGCAATACATTTTTTCCTTTAGCTGGATCTCAGACCAAACCTTCTCCCCTGTTCTTTTCTTCTGGTTGTATATACCTACATTACTTTGCAAGATTTGCAGATGAACATAGAGAGAGGCTGTGCAGGAAAGACATCCTCGGAGCACTGATACTGTACTTTGATTACTACTTTCTCCTCTGATTAGTTAAAAGGAGGGCAGGTGACCTCAACCCTAAGTGAGAAAGTAAACAGGCAAGCAGATGTAGTTCCTGAACCAGTCATGCCTCTCACCTGAGATATTATCCCTTAAAGTTTTTACAGACTTGATGACTGCTCTGCATAAAGAGAAACCACAATGTATATGTATTATTATATACATTTATATATGTAAAAAATCCTTCTTAGCAGACTCCATATAGCTTCCTCTTCTTTAGGAAAACTATTCAGAGGAGCAGTCAATTGGGTAGCTTCTGTGGAGAACAGTTATGACTAGCACTGCACTTCAGCACTATTAAAACTGATCAGATGGGAAGAGTTGAAGGGTGATTAGGAGGACACCAGCTTTTACTTACTCATAACATCTCCCAGGACTCAACAAGGAAAGAGGAGGAAAGTCAAAATAAATTGCAAGGGGATTTATACAATAGGGCTAAAGCCTGCAGCATTTACTCTGCTTCCTTAGGGTGATCAGTCTCTGCATATGTGGATATGCTGCTGAGGCTAATTTATTGCAACATTAGTTGCTTTCAGAATGTTTTTCCTTCTTTCAAATAGGCCAATCTAGTTGAGACTGAAAGGTTTAAAGGTATTTAAGGATTTTTGTCCAACAAAAAGATAGGGCCTGTCTCTAGCATTCATGACATAATGTCTCTTTCCCAGATGAAAGTCAAATAGGTCTGGTAATGCCAGACTTCATAATTTAATGCTTTATTTTTTTTTCCTTCCCTTCTTCATTGTTCACCAAAACAGGAATCATATCTCTGTGCATGAGTTGGAAGTACTTTGTGTTCTGTTCAGATTTCAGTAATTGGCAACATGTATCTGAGCCTTTTGATTGGAAAGAATGTAGACTCAAAACTACCGAAGTACCTTCAGAGGTCCCTATTGGTGATGTCTGAAACAAGCTGCTTGTAAAGCAGGGGGCATTTGTTCTTCCAGCTATTCCAATTTTATTGCTAAAATAGAACAGTCTGTACAAGGCTGGCATTCAGGATTCAAGCAACATGTAAATGTCAAAAATATTTTCTCCTTCTCTCCACAGCTTAACTTTATACTAAAATAAATCCAGAGTTAAAACTAGCATGCTGGGATGGTTCATTCTGTTATCTATCCCAGTATTTATGCAGAATAATAAGTCTGAGAATGTTTAGCTAGCTCAGCTGTCTGATTGTCTGTACATCCCTAAGTGCTTTATAATTCCAAAAACGCAGGCATCGGTAGATAAATGGGATGCTTTATTATAGACATTATATCCTTGCAATTCTCCTGTGCCAACAATTTAAGTCCTCACAACCTCCTCAGAACTCAAAACACCAATTTAAAAGTTACAGTCACTGAGGGGGAAAAAAAAACCCCACAAAAAAAGAAGACCTGCAAACACAGGCAGACAGAATCTAACACACCCCCCTGCTTCAAGTCCAGGTCCTGTAAACGTCAATAGAGCCAACTTCACATTTGTTTCAAGGCCTGAAGAGATAATGAAACTGCAGAAATATATGATGTTAAGTACAATCTGTTTCTGTAGTGGAGTAGAGCAGGCCAGAGATAAAACTTATGAATTTTATTAAGTCACACAGTAAAGCAGAAGAAAATAGTGGAATAATAATCCTGTGGCTCACCAGGCAGGACGCTGCGTTCAGAAAACCTGAGTTTTAATCCACCCTTTACCACTGGCCTGCGTAGACAGAATCAAACCCCATGGATGCATAGCCTCAAGTGTATATAATTTCTTAGCAATTAAGTTTCCTTTGAGAGGTCTAGTTTAGAGCCTTTGTTGCCTCATCTGTATAATGGCATCAGTGAGGTATATCTATACTTTTAAGTGAAACTGAGATCAGCAGCCAAATACAAATGAATCTGTGTTACTAATGAATAGCCATACAGCAGGTGAAAATCGGCAAGGCAGCTGGGGTTGATGGAATTCCACCCGAAGTCTGGAAACATGCATGCCAAATTTTGAACTCCATGTCAAATTTCACAACTTTGTGGTGTGCTGTTGGGAACTAGGCGAACTACCATCAGACCTTCGAGATGCAGTCATCACCACTTTGTATAGGAAGAAAGGAATTAAATCAGATTGCTTGAATTACCGTGGTATTACTCTGCTCTCCATTGCTGGAAAAATCCTGGCAAGAATACTCTTGAACAGACTAATACCCACTATAGCAGAAGGAATTCTACCTGAAAGTCAGTGCGTTTTCAGGGCCAACAGGAGTACCACAGACATGGTATTTGTTCTCAGACAACTGCAAGAGAAGTGTAGGAAACAGAACAGAGGTCTCTATGTAACCTTTGTTGACCTCACCAAGGCTTTCGATACTGTGAGCAGAAAAGGTCTATGGCAGATTTTGGAACGTTTAGGTTGTCCCCCCAAGTTCCTTAAAATGATCATCTCACTCCATGAGGATCAGTGAGGCCAAGTCAGATATGGTGATTCACTTTCTGAGCCCTTTCTAATAAAGAATGGTGTGAAACAAGGTTGTGTTCTTACACCACCCCTATTCACAGTCTTTTTCAGCATGATGCTCCAAAGGGCCACAGCAGACCTCGATGATCAGGATGGTATCTACATTCGATACCGTACTGATGGAAGCCTTTTCAACCTAAGGCGACTGAAGGCCCACACCAAGACCTTAAACCATCTCGTCCGGGAGCTGCTTTATGCTTTATGCCAATGACGTCACCCTTGTTGCCCACACAGAAGCAGCTCTGCAGCGTTTAACATCCTGCTTTGCTGAGCCTGCTGAGCTCTTTGGGCTGGAAGTCAACTTAAAGAAGACAGAAGTTCCCTATCAACCTGCACCTCAGGAAGTCCTCCATCATCCCCATGTCACCATTGACCAATCAGAGCTCAAATCAGTTCAGCAGTTTAATTACCTAGGTAGCCTCATCTCCTCAGATGGTAAGATTGACGGGGAGATAGACAACAGGTTAGCAAAGGCATATAGTGCTTTTCGAAAACTCCATAAAAGAGTATGGTGTAATAAACACTTGAAGAAAAGTACCAAGATCAGTGTTTACAGAGTCATAGTGCTGTCTACTCTTTTATATGGATCCGAATCGTGGGTCATCTACCGCCACCACCTGCGTCTCCTGGAATGCTTCCATCAGTGCTGCAATCCACTGGTCAGATTATGTGACTAATACATCTGTTCTAGAACGAGCAGCAGTCACAAGTATTGAGGTCATGTTGCTGAGAACTCAGTTGTGCTGGGCAGGGCATGTCTCAAGGATGAAGGACCACCGCCTCCCTAAGATCTTTCTTTATGGTGAACTTGCCACTGGCTGCCACAAGAGAGGAGCCCCGAAGAAAAGATACAAGGACTCGAGAAAAGACAACACAGAAAGAATCCTGCCTTGCAGAATATACCATCTAAGGAGTCTTTCTGCTGTGCCTTTTGCAATCGGATATGTCTATCTCGTATTGGCCTCATTAGCCACTAGTGTGCTTGTAACAAATGTGGATAGAGCCTTCCTAAATCTTCGTTCGCGAAGCCTAGCCATGATGAGATGAGGTGAGATGACATTTCATGTGGACCAACGCATTTGCTTTGAACTTCTAAATCCAGCAATTTTAATCAAACCTTTAAAATATTACTTTTAAATTAAAGGGTTTTTTTTAGGTTCTATTAAAAAAACCAGAAGAATTATAGAGAGAAAAACAGAAGAGAAGCACAGTCTTCCCAAGTCTGAAACTGAAGCAACACAATGAAGAAAGGTCTCATACTAACACTCATGTCTGCCTGTTTTCTTAAAATAAGTAGACAGACAAGTCATGTACACAAAAAAAATAAATTTAAAAGACTGACACTTTTTAGTCAATCTTTAATCATCACTTTAGTGACTCATTATTTAGCACTAGAATAACTGAATAAATTTCTGCCCAATGTGGAGCTCAAACCCACGACCCTGATTGACCCTGGCATGCTGGAACATCAGAACCGTGCTTGATACTGCGGATAGTGGATGTCCTGAGCATCGTTCTGCCCTAATTGCTCACGAACTGTGACATCTCAACATCGACATTGCTGCTCTCAGTGAAGTTCATCTCCACGAGGAAGGCAGCCTCAGAGAACATGGTGCCAGTTACACACTCTTTTGGTCAGGTAAGCCCAGAACTGAAAGGCATCTTTCAGGAGTTGGCTTCATAATTAAAAACTCTATTGTCCCTAAACTTGAAAATCGGCCAACAGGTCATTCTGATTGCATTATCTCCTTACGCCTTCCACTACACAACAAGCAACACGTTGTCCTCTTTAGTATATATGCTCCAAGATAACCCTGCCGAAAAAGATAAATTTTATACTGACCTGTGCCGTCTTACCCAAAAGGTGCCTGCAGATGATAAGATCATTCTCCTTGGTGATTTCAACGCCAGAGTAAGAAAGAACTTTGAAACCTGGAAAGGAGTATTAGGTAAGCATGGCATTGGAAACTGCAATGATAATGGTTGCCTTCTGCTCGAATTCTGTGAGGAGCAACAGCTCACCATCACTAATACTATCTTTCAGCAGAAAAATAGTCTGAAGACAACCTGGATGCATCCTAGATCCAAGCACTGGCACCTTATCGATTATGTCTTGGTGCGACAGAGAGATGTTCACGATGTTCATCATACCTGTGTGATGCCTAGTGCAGAATGCCAAACAGACCATCGACTTGTGCACTGTAAACTTAACTTCAACCCTAAGTTCAAACCTAAAAGGGGTGGTACTTCAAGGAGGAGACTCCAAGTTAACAATCTCCAATCAACCACAGTGAGAAACAGATTCCAGGGAAATCTTCAAACTAGGCTCGAAGTTCATTCCATAGATCCCTCTCCTGAAACACTTTGGCAACATATTCAAAATAGCATCCTGCAGTCCTCTGAAGAGTCCTTAGGGTTCTCTTTCAAGAAGAACAAGGACTGGTTTGATGAAAACAATCAAGAGATCCAGGAATTGTTGAGGAAGAGAACCGCCCACCAAGCACACCTAGCACTGCCATCTTGTCATGTAAGAAAAGCAGCCTTTTGTCTTGCATGCAGCAAGCTCCAACAGAAACTTCGTGACATCCAGAACAAGTGGTGGATCAATCTAGCAGGAAAAATTCAATTATGCGCAGATACAGGAGATTACAGAGGATTCTATGAGGCTTTGAAAACAGCATACGGGCCTTCATACCTGGTCCAAAGCCCTCTACTCAGCTCAGATGGTCAAATGCTTCTCACAGATAAAATCTCCATTCTGAATCATTGGTCTGAACACTTTCAGACTCTTTTCAGTACTAGCCATGTAGTGCAAGACTCAGCAATTCAGTCCATCACACCACAACCGGTGAAGAATGAATTGGACATTGCCCCTACTTTGGGAGAAACTCTTAAGGCCATACAGCAGGTGAAAACTGGCAAAGCATCTGGGGTTGATGGAATTCCACCTGAAGTCTGGAAGCACAGGGGACAAGCACTCCATGCTAAATTTCATGAGTTTGTGGTGCACTGTTGGGAACTAGGCGAACTAACATCAGACCTTGGAGATGCAGTCATCATCACCTTGTATAAGAAGGAGTTAAATCAGACTATTCAAATTACCGTGGTATTACTCTTCTCTCCATTGCTGGCAAAATCCTGGCAAGAATACTCTTGAACAGACTAATACCCGCTATAGCAGAAGGAATTCTACCTGAAAGCTAATGTGGTTTCAGAGCTAACAGGAGTACCACAGACATGGTATTTGTTCTCAGACAACTGCAAGAGAAGTGTAGGGAACAGAACAAAGGTCTTTATGTAACCTTTGTTGACCTCACCAAGACTTTCAATACTGTGAGCAGAAAAGGTCTATGGCAGATTTTGGAACGTTTAGGATGTCCCCCCAAGTTCCTTAAAATGATCATCTTACTTCATGAGGATCAGTGAGGCCAAGTCAGATACGGCAACGCACTTTCTGAGCCCTTTCTAATAAAGAATGGTGTGAAACAAGGTTGTGTTCTTACACCACCCCTATTCACAGTCTTTTTCAGCATGATGCTCCAAAGGGCCACGGCAGACCTCAATGATCAAGATGGTATCTACATTCAATATCGTATTGATGGAAGCCTTTTCAACCTAAGGTGACTGAAGGCCCACACCAAGACCTTAAACCATCTTGTCCGGGAGCTGCTTTATGCTGACGCTGCCGCCCTCATCACCCACACAGAAGTAGCTCTGCAGCGTTTAACATCCTGCTTTGCTGAGCCTGCTGAGCTTTTTGGGCTGGAAGTCAGCTTAAAGAAGACAGAAGTCTTTTTTCAACGTGCACCTCAGGAAGTCTTCCATCATCCCCATATAACCATTGGCGAATCAGAGCTCAGATCAGTTCAGCAGTTTAATTACCTAGGTAGCCTCATCTCCTTGGATGGTAAGATCGACAGAGAGATAGACAACAGGTTACCAAAGGCATATAGAGCTTTCAGATAACTCCATAAAAGAGTTTGGCGAAATAAACATTTGAAGAAAAGGACAAAGATCAGTGTTTACAGAGCCATTGTGCTGTCTACTCTTTTATATGGATCCGAATCATGGGTCATTTACCGCCACCACCTGTGTCTCCTAGAACGCTTCCATGAGTGCTGTCTTTGTACAATCCTAAACATCCACTGGTCAGATTATGTGACTAACACATCTGTTCTAGAACAAGCAGCAGTCACAAGTATTGAGGCCATGTTGCAGAGAACACAGCTGCATTGGGCAGGACACATCTCAAGGATGGAGGACCACCACCTCCCTGAGATCATGCTTTATGGTGAACTTGCCACTGGTTGCCACAAGAGAGGAACCCCAAAGAGAAGATACAAGGACTCCCGGAAACATCTCCGTCTTGGCCATATTGTTCAACATAACTGGTCTACTCTGGCCTCCAGTCGGGAGGTCTGGAGACACACTATCTATAACGTTGCTGCGTCTTTTGAGAAAGCACACAGGATCACTCTTGAGGAGAAAAGACAACGCAGAAAGAATCGTGTCTTGCCGATACCATTCAAGGAGTCTTTCTGCTGCGCCTTTTGCAACCGGACTTGTCTATTTTGTGTTGGCCTCTTTAGTCACCAGCGCGCTTGTAGCAAATGTGGGTAGAGTCCTTCCTAAATCTTCGTTCGCAAAGCCTAGACGTGAAATGAAAAATGAATTGAAAAAAATGCGATTAATAAAAAAACACCTGTAAACTTAAACTTTCCAGAAGAAAATATATTAACAGCTACAAATTTATTTTTGCTGTCAGTGTCCTCCTGTATTAATCTCAACAGACATAAAACCACCATGATAATTTTTTTCCTTCTGGGTAGTAAGAATTCATGGTTTCAGAAAACATCGTGAAAACTCAGGTTCATAGATAGCTTCTCAACTGTAGTATTTACTTAAATACAGAATTGAAGTTAGAGTTGTGCCTCTTCAAACTAGGGGGAAAGTAGCTGCCTCCACATATTGTCAGACAAGTTTATTAAATTGTTTTATATTGAAGACAGTACAGCAGAAGACCCCATACTAACATACTCAGATCCTGCAATAGGACTTACCCACAAATGAAGCATTCTTGAATTTGAAATAAAAATAAATACCTCATGCAGAGACATTTTAAGGAGTTGAATTTTAAACACAATTGAAAGTATATTTCTCTTATAATTAAAAAAAAAATCCCTTTTATACAGTGCTTTTAGTTTCCAATATTATTTTAATTCCACTTTTCAACATATAAAAATAAACCTAAGATACAGGCTGAAAACTTTTTTCCTGTTTACATGATAGCAAACAAAATTAAGTTTTAGATTCTCTTTAGGTAATAATACTAACAATATCTACAAATTTCAATAGTCCACACTCCGTTCTTTTGTGAGAAAGTTATGTGTCTCTGAAGTGAGCTCCTACTGATTTACATTATTTTTCATATTTACAAATCCCAGCATTTGTTTCACTAAGTCCAGTTCTCACTTTTAAAATTATGACAACACCAAAGGTCATAATCCATTGCTATAAAACTGAAAGTATCACCAAGTGGCAGATGGGACCCATAATATGCCCCATTTTGCAATACTTTGTTGATCAGAATTCACATCTTTAAAACTATTTGGTTTACCAGTATAATGCAATTTTCAAACTAACAACAAAAAATTCTTTAGAAGCTAACATAAGACCGTGATGCATTCTTCAGACCTAAAAGTAGAAGATACAGGCATCACTATGACATTACTGCTTACAATTGTCATACACATGAATGAAAAAATGACCGGTCACAGTAATAAGGATAAGTATGCAGTATAAAAGAATTTTTATCATACAAAGCAGTCTTTACTTATTATGGCTTCCTCGGACCCAAAGAAAAATCACAGAAATCCCTAAATCTGAAAACTATTACAAAATACCAGTTCAAGCTAAGGGCAACACAGATAAACCACCATATAACAAAGAGATTTGCAGTTTCAAATTAATTTCAGGTATTGCCTTAGATGTACCTGAGCTGGAGAACACTAGCAAGCAATACAAGCATGCTTCAGACTACAGTTTACCTTCTTAGCAGCAAAGTAAATGCATTCAAATGGTCAGCTCATTTCAGAGTCCAAGTTGTATGTAGGTTGCCATTGCTAGCCAGATAATTTAAAGATACTTCAGATGTATCTATCTGAAATTGCAATCAAAAAAATTAGCAGGCAACTACTGAGTAGGCATAACTCATGTCTCATCAATTTCTCAGGCATTGTTTGGAAGTTTCTAGTTTACAACTTAGGTGCTTTTTTCCCCTCTTACTTCTAAATCTGAAATCTGAAAACCAAGATTTTTTAACATCATACTACTAACAGTGTTTGCAAACAGAAATTCATCCTTCACATCTGGGTTTGCCATTTACTTCGATGAATTTATCTAAGCCATAGCCACCTCTATTTTGAGTTTGGAATCCTGCTTCATCCACCAGCAATTGTCTTCTGCTACCTTCCTCTTAAAATCCAAAATAAAATCCTATCTGCTTTCTGGAAACACCATTGTGAAATAACTGTGGTCACTAATGGAAGCTTCCACATAAGTTCTTTACAATAATCTTAGCAAAATGGCACCATATCATCAGTTTTCTGAGCAATTATGAATCATGGCATTTTCAAATAAAGGTTGATTCAAATAAAATTACATTTGAAACAATACAACTAGCATGAACTACACTGTTCTCAAAACCTCCACTCAATTTCATCTCATTTATAAAAGTGCAAAAGCAAATAACCCAATCTGGCAGGGCAGCATGCAAATTTATTAATGATGAAGGCAATGAACTTTCAGTGGAAGATGTACACATTTAATGGATGATGCACACAATCCTGGTGGAGCAAGCAGGAACTTCATTACTGTGCTATGCTACTGGTTTAAAAATTAGCTACCCTCTGCAGAGATAGGCATTTTACAGAATACTTCTCTAGTGGTGGTTTTTTAGGAAGAGGGAAACTAAGTCACCTAATACCAATAGATATAACAACTTATGAAATCGGCATAGTATTTATAAAGCAAAATCAGAAAATACAGCATTTGTAAGAAAATATGACTTGGGGTGGGGAGGGAATTTATGTGCTTGGTGGATTTGCTTTTGTTTGCCTTTTTTATTAAAAAAACCCCCATAAAACCCAACACTTTTTGTAAGGGAACCATTAATTCACATACAATATAACAATGTGCTGCATATTGACTTAAATGTGATACATTAGCTATTAAGGTTTCCATCCTTAACTATTAATTTTCAAAGGCATGTTTCTTAGCTAACTGTACACAATCCTTTACATATTCTGTAACTGCTATATAATAGAGCTATGCAATTTCAGAATAACAAAACTCAGGAAATCAAACTAATCTCACCTGAAATGTGATATGTTGCAAGAATTCTAATTTCTCCCAAATGAGAAACTTAGATTTTCAAAGATATTATAAATAATACATGTAGATTTACATTTGTATCCCCATTTCTAATCAAAGAAGCTGCCTAAGACCAGATCAACTGAAAGTATGTAAGAGCATAAACTTCCCTCTAAATTTTATTTAATTTTATTAGTGAAATGGTACCAAGGATAACAAGTATACAAAGAATTTCTTTGCTCTATGCTACTCACACATCATAAATAAAACAGTTGTTGTTGCAAGAAACAATCCTTCACAGTCTTTCTATAAGCATACAGATTTTTCATTCTTTTATCAGAATAAGCCGCTTACCAGTCAACAGCAAGTAGCTTAAACATCTCAAAAATGAGTGTCTATACTTTACATGGTAAAGCATTTTCTATAGTCTTAAATGTACACAGTCTCATGAAGATAGAATCCTACAAAAAAAAGTGATTAAGCAGCTTACAGTCAAATTGGGTTATTTTTCATTCCCTGTAATATGCCTTTTTTTTGTAGTAAGAATTACATACGCAAAGGAAAATAAAACCAAATTGAAAGCAAATTGCTAATATGATATTAATTGCTTTTAACTGAAAGATATAACCTCCCATGAGATAAGGCAATTAAGTAATTTAATTGTATTGTTTTAAAAATAATCTACTTGATTTTAGGTATAAATTTTTAAGGTATGAGTTAAGAAACCTCACGCTGATGAAACTGATTAAATTAGTTACACAAGCCATGTTTTAGCTTGACAAAAATATCTGCTTTGTCATTCTCTTCTTGCATGCTTTGTCTTTAAAGAATGAAAACAGAATCTCTACCATATAACTCCTCTGTAAATTAGAACTTTTTTTCTTAATTATTTATCCCCTCAGCTTTGCATATGATTCCTTTTATATCACCAATCAGGTATCAGAGATGATGATCGAGAGGTAACAATTAAGGTCATCCAAGTGTAAATTAAATGTCTAAAGGGCTGTCTTTGATACAGGTGATCAGAAAACGCTTTGTATTCAGCTACTGCTTTTGTACAGTAGTGGTTCCCCAAATGCATCTTTGCTTTCACCTATAAATCTCTTCTAAAAATAAAAAAAAGTAAAAATTGAGTTTTAGTATTTTAACAAGTTCTGACAAATAATTTGTGTTCTTGTCTACAGTATTGTGATGGTAAATACCAATAGAGATAATGTAAGATTTAGATGAAAATGAGTAATAGCACAAACACTTCTAGAAAATAACACATTATTTCAAGAAGGCACTAAAGCTTCTGCTCCCGCTCCCATATTTTTTAAACAAACAAATAAAAAAAAATTATTTTCATAATGGCACCTGTAGTATTTTCAGTTGAACAGACACACTGCAGTACATCTCAAAACAAAGTCGTAAGTTCTAATATTATACAGATGTGGTCACTTCTGGATGGACAAAAATAAACAAAAAAGCAAAACAACCCCAAAATAACCCAATAAGCTAACCTAATATCTATAACATGGCAATGTACCTTTTTGGAACACAAAAGTATCATGCATTGTTCAAGTACTTTAAAAGAAATGTTCATTTTAAGGATAACAGTAAGATTTTTTTTTAAATAAACCCCAAGAATCTCAAGCAGTAAGCAAATGAAAAACAAACTAGTCAGTGGGCATTTAACATAAGAACCATAAAAGTGTGTTTGTTTAAAAATAATTTTCATTTACAACTGTCTTGGTTTGAGACAATTTTGAGGGGCGGAGACCTCAGACAGACATCTCCTCCCTCAGATTCAATACCCCTGGTTTATCCAACACAGAAAGAGAGATCAAGTATGCCGAGATGTGAAAAAAATAACTCTTTACCAAAAGAATGCTAATAACAATACTGATAGAACTGGGTTAAACCAACCAATGAGGAGAAACTTCCCAAGCCCTACCCACCAGACCAAATCAAGATGGTGGACAGCCTTCTCCACCCAGAAAAAAATCACACGTGGCCACAGGACAGAGACAAGATGGCCATCCTGCCACATGATTCACCTCCCTCACACCCAGAAAACCTGGCAGGAACAGTTGGAGAGTCAGCGCTGGAGTGAGGCTGCGGTGCTGGTACAGGCAGTCAGAACAGGGCTGCGAACCCCCCAGGAGACTGGAAGGACCCACAAGACACCTATTGGACCCAGTGGCGAGACTCGGTTGTTGCAATTTCAAAGTTCATTGGTCAAAGTGGTGGTTGGAGTCCTGTTGAAGTGGTGGTCACAGTCCGGATCTGTTGAGGAGGTGGTGGAAGCCCCAGGGTGGTAAGGAAAGTCCCAGGTGGTGAGAGAAAAAAACACCATTATGAGTGAAGTCTGAGTGTGGTCTTTTATTTGGCTTAGGCTAGGTGGGAATGCCCCCAGTACCTCCCCTGGGGCAGGGAGTTCTACACTGGATGATGTAATACTGGATTTCAGGAGTCTTTGACACCTTCTAAGATGTTACAGTTGCCTGTTATGTCAGCACAGATGGATCCATTATGGTCTACCAGCAGAAATTAATATCTTCAGGCTATGTGTGAATTGTCTTGATGCTTCCCCGGAGGGGAGTTATCACAGCTGAGTCATTTGTGTAAGGACAAAGAAACAACACCCAGCTTGTAGCCTGAAGTGGCAGGTTTGCAGGCCCTCAGCACCTGTGTGGTTACTTTGCACATCATCACCTTGCACCTGGAATGTCTGAGTCATCAGCATTCCAGTCTTTCACACTTGTGGATACATTCTTCTCCTAGGATAATAGTACCAACCTTATCTCAAGTTCCCATCATAGTCCAAATTAGTAGGCACATTTGGGAAAAAGAGAAAAGGTGGAAAAAGGTGAATACCAGAATTTTTGCGTAACCCAGGACAACAACTAAAGAAAGTGTGTATATTTATGCACCATTTCCAAGCACATCAAACAGTACACATTGAAGTTTTTGTGGATTTTTTAACCAGAAAAGTAAACCAATACAAAATTCATCAACAAGCAGTATTTTAAACAATCTTCAATGCATATATTCAGCTTTTTTTTTTTGATAGTACAGGTTTACATTTTTCAGTTTCCACTTATTTGTAACAGCTTATGGCAAAACTTAACATAAATCATTTTACAAAGAAGTACAGCCATCTTGGAGACTTCATGAGTTTTCAGACATGAATAGTTCTGATGGCATCTGCCTTTTCATGGTATAACTACTGGTTCGTGCTCTCTTGCTTTACAGCAAGAAGTCGACAAAGCTATCACTACAATTGAGAGAGCTACTAGTACTATCACCATGTTCAGGTTGATTACTTTGACATTTTCTTCTTCGTTCTGGAAAATAAAAAGCTTCAGATTTCATCCCTTAGTTGAGTCAGAGGTCCATTCTTTGCTTTAAAACTCTTCCATTTTAACTGAGAGGTTTTCGTCATTTGGTTGACAGTTCCCATTCTGTTGTAGTTTGATTTCATCAGTCCTTTCTGTATCGCTATTGCCTACTTCCTTGTCGGTTTCTGAATTCAGATCCTCTTCAGTGTGATCTTTGTCCTACAAAAGATAAAGTTATTTAAAAAAAATCACTCAGCATTACAGGATATGACTTCCAACCAACTACTGGTATTTTGATTGTCTCAATCTTTACACACCTTGTTTCAGCCATGTTCAGAAGAGAGGTGTCAGCTTTTTTTAAAAATTTTTAAATCAAATAATTTTTAATTTAAAAAAAGCTTTCCTTTTTGATTGGCTGAAGTTAGGCACTCATAATAACCTGTCATCCAAGAAATCATTGCGATAAAGTCATCTGTCTTTATGATCAATATTAACGTAATACAGAACAAGCAGCATCATGGCACCTATGAGAAACAGCTCCAGAAATTAGGACTTCAACATATTTTTTAAATAAAACAGAATTACAATTTTTCAATTTATATTTTTTGTCAGGTAACTGATAAATTTTAAGAGAGTTCTTGAGTTACTTAAGCATGTGGACAGTCACCTAAATCAGCTGTTTTATAACAGTTGAATAATTCTGAGTACCACAAACTACTCTTTAGAAGTATGTTGCTTTTCAAATTCTAAGATTAAACATTTGAAGATGTTTGTTTTCTTAATCACACCATTTTCTATTTTGCAAGGCAAAAATCCCATACTACTCTTTCCTCAAATCTTCAACTTTACTCCTGCAGAGTCAGATATGCAGTCCAGGACCAAAGCAACCAGGGAGAGGCTGAACTGCAGAGTGAAAGTTTATTAAAAAGGGAAGGAGGAGGAAAGGGGGACATTCTTAGCAGTGGTGTTTGTCTTCCAAGTAACCACTATGCATGATGGAGCCCTGCTCTCCTGGGGATGGTTGAACACCTACCTGTTGATGGAAAGTGGTGAATGAATTCATTGGTTTGCTTTGCTTGGATGTCTGGAATTTGCTTTACCTAATAAACTGCCTTTATCTCAACCCACAAGTTTTCTCCCTTTTAGTCTTCTGATTTTCTCCCTCATCCCATCAGGGAGGAGTGAGCAAGCAAGCAACTATATGGTGCTTAGTTGTTGACCAGGGTTAAACCAGGACACAGGCAAACTAACCCTGAACCCTGATGCTTAGTTGTACAATCTCCTTTATGCCTGCTCATACAGATAGGCAGCCAGCGAACTCCTAACATATGGCACAGAACAGAAAAGAGAAACCAAAACAAAGTGTTTCAGTAACCTATTCACACAAGCTCTACCAAGTGGCAATACTTTGATAAGCAAAACAGGGGGAAAAGAAGGGTGAGGAAAAGAAAGATAAAGAAGGGAGGAAATTCCACTAATTGTTCCATTTGCAGCACTCTACTTATCGCTTGGTCACACAGCTTACCTTCAAAGTAGTGGTGCTTTTGTCAGATTTCGCCTTTCCCTCTTTTTCTTTACTAATTTTTTTCTTGGAGGTGGAGTATTCCCTTTCTCTTCTTTCATTATTTTTCTCTTTCTCTCTTTTTTTTTCTTTCTTGTTTCTGTTTAAGAAAATTTTTACTCAAATCAGAATTTGATCCAACACCAACAAATGTACTACCAATGCATACTCTAACTGTACTGTACAGTAAATTGCACAATAAATATGAAAGTTGGTATCCTGATTTGCTTTCTTTCAGAAAGGTTTAGTCACTTTCAAACATAAAAACCTCTTCATAAAGACAAAGGAAGGCAGTTAAAGAATGCATATGTTCAGTGTAAATGGTATTTGAAAAGAGGAAACCAAATTAATCTGTATCCAATGAAGGCTTTTTATTGATTTGAAGCAAATTTGCATTGCTAGCAGATTTAAAACTCTCCAGTTGAAAGCATACAAAAGATCAAATCCATAAAGGGTTTTTTGGTCGGTTTTAAATTAGAACTGAATCATACTGACCAACTGAAATTATCTGAGATGACTAATGAAAAGGTCAGGGTTGGCCAGTATATCAATGAAAATACTTCCTAAATTGTTTTCAGTATATGCATCTGCATCCACCTTTGAGTGTTCTGCTTATTGAAAAATAGATCTTTTCCTTAGAAAGTTATTACTAGAGATTCTTCCATAACAAAAAAAAACCAAAAAAAAACCAACCAAGAAGAAACAGAAATTGAGTTAGTTCCTTACATAACACTGATCTCTGTATCACATTTCAATTTAACAGAAATGCTATAACTTTTTCCTCCTTTACTGCCCATTAACTTTAATGTTTATGTCAAACTGACCTTGTGGGAGAAGGAGTTTGTGAAGACTTTTTTTTTGTTGTTTTAGGAGACTTGGAGAGACTTCTACTCTTCCTTTTACGCCTTTCTCTGGAGGACCAAGAAATTCAAGATCATCAAAGAAAAATAATAAACTCAGGAACTGCATAAAACCAGAAAACTCTTAAAATTATCTGACACAGTTAAGTAAATATCCCTGAATTTAACATTATATATGACCAATAATATATGAACTGTACAAAGCAAAAAAAATTCATATGTTTCAGTTTGCCTTGGATGATTGACCCACATAAAAGAACTAGCCAGCAGACCCATATTCCAAGCTGATGGTCCTCCAAAGGCTGTGGGGAGGGGTGGGGAGTTGGGTTTTTTTCTCTCCTCGGAAACAGCAGGCACAGCACTTTTGCCCTGACTCAGGCAGGGTATGTGTGTGTGGAAAGGCTCCGGGTTCACTTGGTTTTCAGCCAGGTCATCTGGCTGCTTCTGGCCCTGGTTCGCCTCTGTTATCCTGCGCCCTGTTCTGCCCTCAGCCTGGACTTGCTCAGATTTCATCGGAGAGGCTTGACCCTTCTGCGAAGGAATCTTTGGGGGAGTCCCGGCTGGAGTCAGCTGCCGACAGCATGAGTTCACGGGAAGAACCCTTTTCCCCTTTCCCTTCTTGGTGTGGGGGGAGATCTCCATTTTCAGCTTCTCCCGCGCACCGGGGCCTCCACGCAGCTACTGTCAGAGCCCAACAGCGCCCCCTGCTGACCAACACCAAGCAACTGCAGGTTCTGCACCTCCAGAGCCAACAGTGCCCCCTCCCAATTGTGGTTAGAATTGTGCCAAAAGGCGGAAAGTACTGAACTGTTTCCTTTTTAGAAGGGGACTTTTGGGTACAGGATTATTGTTTAGTTGTTTTTATGTTCTTTTGTTGTTCTGCTAATACACATATATCCTTTAATAAAGGGCTGTTATCTTTTCTTTCTCCACACTTACTCAACTGGAGCCTCTTAATTTCGGATTTACAAATGCTTAGAGGGAGGAGCTTGGTCTTCCTCATAACTCATCCTCCTTAGCAAAACACTTCAGTCTCATTAAACTGAGACATCCTCACATGCTTGTACTTGTATGTGATAACAATGGAAACACACTGAATTCACTAATCCTGTATTAAGATTTTCTTCAGTCAGGAAAATAATCCAATTGAATGAAAAACCATATTGAGACAAAGGCATAAACTTGAGCAATACAAACTTCAAAAATAACCATGACAAGTTTAAGATCACTGGAATTTCAGTTCAGCATGACTGAAATTTAATTCCTGAATACATAAGCTAACATTTGTATTGGTTTAGTAGCAAGCAGTGCAAAATTAATCTCAAACTGTTGTTAAAATCAAAATGAAAAAGTTAATATCTATTGTTTTTCTAGTAGTTCATGCTCAGCAAATCTTTGCATCACTCTATAATGCACTAAAGAGTTCTTAGTAGTTTACAAAACAGCTGATTTAAACAGATGTATGAAATTTGCTGAACTTGCCATTACGGAGTCTGATCTTGAATAGAATGGAACATTAAATAACTGGTTGCAAACATACTGTTAAAATCAAGTAAAACTTGAGCAAGTAAAAGCTTAATTCAACATAAACATAGAACTATCTGTCAAAGATGACTCCTGTCACCTCTTCATAGAGCAGGAAAAGCAGACAGGAAGAACCATCAAAGAAAACAGGGAAGTTAAAAACTAATTGCCAAGGCATTTTAAGATACACCACAAAAGATACACTTATGCATACAAGTTTTTGCAATTCACACTGATTTTCTTTAATATTTAGAAAGGCCAAGAAAACAACAGTTATTAGATAAATTACAGAAGGATATATTAAGATATACCTAGTATCACTATTTGGATTCATACTCTGACAGTATCATCTAGACTGATGTCCTGAAGCTGCATGGGACAAAAGTTCGTAACTATTTTGTTCAGCAAACTTTTAAGTTTGGTTCAATCTTTGGTAAACAAAAATATAAAGTGGTCTCAAAATCATGGAAAAAACCCCCACAGTCATTGATCAACTGGTTAACATGCACCTCATTTGGAACATCATCACATTTATCATTACCTTTTTTCAAATGGGGACATTGGAAATTTTTTTAAATTGGGGACTATTCTGATACTGTTCCCAATTGGTCTACATTGAGCACATACCCTTTATTTTGTTTTCTTGTATACATATCTGTGAGCAATCAAGTAAGCGCCCTAGTAATTGGGTTCCAACTAGAAACTGTTTATTCATGAAATCTAATTTTCAGTTTCTGCTTTTCATATTTCAAGTTGAAGAACTACAGCTGTGTCTGATAACATTCCTACCTCTATGTGACATTTGTCTACAAAAAGATTTTTGTGTGCCTGTTTTTATTAACATTCTTAAGGAATACTAATACAGTAGAATTTAAGGAAAAGAATTTAAGGAAAAGTAGTTTGAAAACTTTGATACTGATCCTGTGACTCTAAATCATACACAGAACTAACATTCTTGTCTCAAAGGAAAAATTCCACAGGTTCATGATTGGAGCCAACTTCCTGTTACTTTAAATAAAGTTCACTAGAAATTGCTCCAAGATTTGTCTTAGACCAACATCAGGTTTAGCACTGCTAGAACTTTTTAATTCTGAGGCAGACAGAAGCTTTGAGGCAGAGATATTTCTCTACACCTGTCTCCAACTAGTAGTACTTGGAAGAATGGTGGTAGTGTGGACTAACTCCCTCTCTACTCAGCTCTCATGAATGTTGAGGAATACATTTAGTACAGGTAGCTCAGAGTGCAGCTGCTTTGCAAGCTGCAGATTGAGCTCTAGGTGGTGGGAAATAGTGGGAGTCCCAGGAAGAGGCCATGAAATGGCTCCGACACTTTGCACAACAAAGGGCAAGGGGACCCGTAGCACCAGGCAGGTGACCGGACACTCAGAGACACAGCAGGACCCAAGGACTCAGTGGGAAGACCTCAGACTATCACACAGATAGACTAGAAGGGTATAAAAGCCCAAGAGATTCAGTTGTTTGGGGTCCCTCTTTGGAGACACCAGCTCAAACTGTTTCTGTGTTACTGTGCCATGAATAAATTGCTTTAAGGAACCAGATGTCTGAGACACTGCTACAGGAAACCTGGGGTTGAACTGGTAAGGAAATCTGGTCTGAGTGCGTGTGAGTGGAGTGTATAAAAACACAACAAACTTGTTTATCAATGACCTGGATAAAGAGGTAGACTGCACCCTCAGCAAGTTTGCTGATGACACAAAACTGGGGGGAGTGGCTGATACACCTGAAGGCTGTACTGCCATTCAGTGGAACTTTGAGAGTTGGGCAGAGAGAAACCTAATGAGGTTCAACAAGGGCAGGTGTAGGGTCCTGCACCTGGGGAGGTATAACCCTGAGTACCAGTACAGGTTGGGGGCTGACCTACCAGAGAGCAGTTCTGCTGAGAAAGACCTGGGAGTCGGTAGATGACAAGGTAACTATGAGCCAGCAGTGTGCCCTTGCGGCCAGGAGGGCCAATGGTATCCTGGGATGCATGGGGAAGAGTGTGGCCAGCAGGTCGAGGGAGGTGATCCTCCCCCTCTACTAGGCCTTGGTGAAGCCACATCTGGAGTACTATGTCCAGTTCTAGGCTCCTCAGTACAAGAAAGACAAGGAGCTACTGGAGAGGGTCCAGCAGAGGCCCACAGAGATCATGAGGGGTCTAGAGCATCTCTCTTATGAGGAGAGACTGCAGGAACTGGGCCTGTTTAGTCTAGAGAAGACTGACAAAACAATCTCATTAATGCATATAGATATCTCAAAAGCGGGTGTCACGAGGATGGTGCCAGACTCTTTTCAGTGGTGCCCAGCAACAGGACGAGGAGCAATGGCCATAAACTAAAACACAAGAAGTTCTACCTCAACATGAGGAAGAACTTCTTTACATTGAGGGTGGCAGAGCACTGTAACAGGCTGCCCAGGGAGGTCATGGATTCTCCCTCTCTGGAGAAATTAAACCTCCACCTGGACACATTACTGTGTAACTTGCTCTAGGTGACCCTGCCTTGGCATGGGGTTGGACTAGATAAATCTCCAGAGGTCCCTTACAACCCTAACAATTCTGTGATTCTCTGTAGGGAGTCAAGTGGGACACCAATTGGCTCACTGTAACCACCTACTGCAAAGGGGCTTCAGTCCCAGCAGTTAAAGTCTCTGGTGGTGGGAGTGTGACTGACAGAGTACCTCCTGAATGGTCAGACAGGAAGGTTTCCTTAACAGTGAGACCCCACCTGGAGTACAGCATTCAACTCTGGGGCCCCTAACATAAGAAGAACATGGATCTGTTGGAGCGAGTCCAGAGGTGGGCTAAGAAGATGATCAGAGGGCTGAAGACAGGTTGAGAGAGTTGGGCCTGATCAGCCTGGAGAAGAGAAGGCTCTGGGGAGACCTTATAGCAGCCTTCTAGTACATAAAGAGGGCCTACTATTTACAAGAGCATGTAAGGATAAGACAAGAGGGAATGGCTTTAAACTGAGAGAGGGTAGGTTTAAATTAGATATTAGGAAGAAATTCTTTACTGCGAGGGTGATGAGGCACTGGAACAGGTTGCCCAGAGAAGTTGTAGCTGCCCCATCCCTGGAAGTATTCAAGGTGGAGTTGGATGGGGCCCTGAGCAACCTGGTCTAGTGGAAGGTGTCCCTGCCCATGGCAGAGGATTTTGAACTAGATGATGTTCAAGGTCCCTTCCAACCCAAACCATTCCATGATTCTATGACCAGAGAGAGGTAGCTAGCTTTCAGCTTCTTCAAATTGTTTGATCCTAATAAAGGAACAAATTTTGGGTTTGACCCCAATGGAATCTGAGACTTGATAATGCCAGCAGAAATTGCCAGTGGAATATATGGGATCTCTCTGCCTTCTTTAGGTAAAAAAAAAAAATTAAGAAAAAATCCCAGACAAACAATATTTAATGCGTAAGGCTGATTGGACTTGATATTACCACCTTCAGGTTGGGCCATTACTGGATTATGAAGGAAGATATCACTTCAGCCATCAAGAAGTCTTTTCTTTGGACAAAGTATCTACCTATCTCCTTTGCTAGCCTGTAGATGTCTCTTGGACAAGGAGCCTCTTCCACTGATCTGTGTCTCAGCAGTGGTGCAAAAAGGCACCTGGGGATTCTGGTCAACGGCAAGTTGAATACGAGTCAGAAATGTGCCCTGGCAGCTAGGAGGGCCAACCATGTCCTGAGGTGCATCGGGCAAAGCATCGCCAGCCGATCGAGGGAGGTGATTGTCCTGCTCTACTTCTTCACTGGTGGGGCCTCGCCTTGAATATTGTGTGCAATTTTGGTCACTGCAATATAAGAAAGATATTAAGGCAATGAAGATGGTGAAGGGCCTTGAGGGGAAGCCATATGAGGAGCGGCTGAGGTCACTTGGTCTGTTCGGCCCGGAAAAGAGGAGACTGAGGGGAGACCTCATTGCAGTCTACAACTCCCTCGTTAGAGGAAGAGGAGGAGCAAACACTGCTCTCTTCTCTGAGGTGACCAGTGATAGAATCTGAGGGAATGGCCTGAAGTTGTGTCAAGGGAGGTTTAGGTTGGCTATTAAGAAAAGGTTCTTCACCCAGAGGGTGGCTGGGCACTGGAACAGACTCCCCAGAGAAGTGGTCACAGCACCAAGCCTGCCAGAGTTCAAGAAGAGTTTGAACAATATTCTCGGGCACATGGTGGGACTCTTGGGGATGGTCCTGTGCAGGGCTAGGAGTTGGACTCAGTGATCCTTGTGGTTCCCTTCCAACTCGGCATATTCTGTGGTTCTGTGATTCTCTTCCTTCATCTAGGAATCAAAAATTACCATCTGATTACTAGCACTTGCATGTTGTTTGTCAGTAAAGCAAGGTGAGTTGCCACCTAGTTCTTAGAGGGTATTGCATATTCCATTCCACCTCCACCCCTTCTCCAAAATAAAGACTAGAAGACTTTTTTTCAATATTTTACACTCTTCAGAAAAAGGATCTGCATTTTCAAAAATGGTTCCAACTCAATGCTGCAGTGTAAATCCAGACAGCTGAGATGCCAGGTTGTTCAATAATCTTCGCCTGAATGGTTTGCAAAGAAATTAAACTAGGCAGTCAATCACCAAAGTAAACATACATCCCTAAATACAAACTAACTGGGACTTGATACCCCAACCTATTGAAAAATATTTTCAGAATAACAGAATTATTGAGGTTGAAAGAGCCCTCCAGAGACAACCTAGTCCAGATCCCCACCCTCCCAAAAGAGGATTCATGGTACAGTGGTTAATCAGGGCCATGTCCAGTCAGGTTTTTAATGTCTCCTAGGATGGATACTCAACAAACTGGTTCCAGGTTACCCAGGAAACACACAGTTCAAGTATGTCTTTGTTTAAAGACAAATATTGGAAGGCGGGAACTCCAATAAGATGACTTCTCTCCCCTTTTATAGAGGGACAAAAAAAAAATGCATGGAGGTTAAAAGTGAAAATATAACACTGGTGGTTTGAAAAAAGGTCTTTCCCCAGGGGGTATTGTTTTTAATACTGGACCAATTGAAAGCTCATGCGCCCTGTGGAAATTACATACTCACATAAGTGGAAGAGAAGAGGTTAATTTTTAACTGCATAGCTAGAAGGAGAAGCAGTCATGCCTTGAAAGAACCATGTGTGGTGTGGGGCTGGGGGGCCAGGAGCAGCATAGCTACTGACTGAAGCCCCCTGAAGTTAGTGACTGAGGGGGACCCCAAAAGATCAGGAAGACCCTCTGGGTTGGAGCGGGCCAGGTTGATGAGCCATGGCCCTTTGGAGAGGCGGCTGCAACACACAGTCATATAAGTGCCAAGGGGAGTCTCCCCCCCTGGGTTTGGGGGAGCCCCTGGGCCCCCGCTGTCCTGGCTCAGCCAGGACTGCAGGAGTTAAACTCCCCAGGAGTTTTTCCAGCCGGCCTCACTGCCTTTCCCCACTGTGGGGGGGAGGGGTGCTGAGAAGCTGACTGGACCCTGCAGCAGCTCGGAGCAAAGAGGTCCCTGCGAAAGGGACGGCAGCAGCAGCAAACCGGGCCAGTGAATCTGAGAACAGAGTAGACGAAGAGAGAGAGAGAGAGTCAGTTGGACTCAGTTCTAGGGTAAGAACTTGAACTAAACTAAAAGCCTTAGAACTCTTTGACCCCAGGAAGGAGGGGTGGAGATCCCTGAGAGCTCGTTTCCCGGGGACCAGAATCTCCGCGAAGCAAGAGCAGGGGATAAGGACTTTAATCCCTTGCATTTCGTGCTGCAGAAGAAAGAAGAATTCTAGATGTGACAAATCAAAACTGCTGCCTTAAAAATAAGAGACACATCCAAGAGCCGCAGAAATTAATTTGGAAGAGCTGTGGCCTGAAAGTGAAAACAGGACTTCTCCTTTCTTTCTGGACTCATTTTTGAAGGAAAGGAGAGACGATCTATGTATATATATTGTTTCACCATAGAAGAGATAGTTAAAATTGTTATATATATATATGTATATATGTTAATAATAAATTGTAATATATTTCCCTCCCCCTATACTAAGTTGTGCGTGTCTAAAAACTTCTTCTCTCTCACATTAGAACAAATTGTAGCAAACCTTTTAAAATTAGCTTTTTGAAATTCCTGTTTTCCAAGCCACCACATTTTACTAAAAGGAAATAGCAGTAACTGCAAAGATATAGAGGAAACAGTTTACCCAGAAAGAGGGAAATCCACCACCCACGTGACCCCCTGGGGACAAAGGCGAAACAAAATGACGTAGGGTTTTTCCCCCACCAACCACCTCATTCAGGTCTTAACTGCAGTGGTGGTTCCAGTTTGAAGTCTCTTTGTTCCCTGGCTTTGGAACAATGAGGGGTGCAGCCGTCCTGCACCAGGTGAGCAGTGAGCGAAACGGAGAAGCTCCTGACTGGCTCAGTTGTACCTTGGAGCTGTCTGCTTCTGCACTGCAACTCCATACTAGCACTCCGGGGGAGAAACGGGAGGAGGAAAATCGGCAGGTGGCGGAAGAGACAAAGTTTTGCCCTGGGTTTTTGGGGACAGTCCACACCGCTTTGGCAACTGAGGCAAGATGGTACACTTCCGGTTCCCAGCACGGCTTTTCTACTGTCCTGCTCAGGAAAGCACGGCTTCCAGGTGCAGCTGACACCCCAGAAACATCTTTTACCTGTGGCAACCCCTCCCTCCTCTCTACTCTCTACGCTGGAAGGGGGGGGGGCAGCCTCCTTCATATGACGTAATGGTATGAATATTCATTGCTATAACCCTCTTCCCTGGCTTGTAACCATAACATTATTCACTCCTTATTCTATACCATTCACGTCGTGCCTGGATTTACACCTTTAAACTAAAAACATACAGATATACACACATTCCAACTCTGTACATACATATATATATGTACACATATAGGTACAATGTTACAGTTTTACCTAAAAATTATGTCACCTTGATGGATACATCGTGTTTCCCCATCTTTCTGCATTACCCACCAAGTGCAACCTGGTCCTTTGAGAAAAAACAATCTTACGGATGCGTTTGCCTTTGCTTGAGGCTGGACTAATCCAAACTGTTTTTCCTAACATACCTCTCAGGTGCACTGAGGTGCACTTTGAAGGCATTGGGTGGGGGGACTTTCAAGCATTGGGATCAGCACATAGTGAAGGCCACCTGATTAGTCAACACTAGAGGCTCTGTCAACCGAGCCGGCCCTGCTGGACTCCATCTATGGTTTGAAGGGGTTCTGATTGGGCAGGTAAACCCATCTGGGCTGCTGAATTGTGGCAAGGCATCACTGCCAAGGTAGAGAAGTTGGATGTAAAATTACATCATGTAGATTCACACGTACCCAAGAGTCGGGCTACTGAAGAACATCACAACAATCTTGGGTTGCCAAGATTAAAGTGTCTCATATGGATCTGCACTGGCAACATAAGGGTGAATTATTTCTGGCTCAGTGGGCCCATGATGCCTCAGGTTATCAGGGAAGAGATGCAACATACAGATGGGCTCGTGATCGAGGGGTGGACTTAACCATGGGCACTATCTCCCAGGTTATCCAGAACTGTGAAATGTGCTGCAATCAAGCAGGTCAAGTGGGTAAAGCCTCTGTGGTGTGGTGGGCGATGGTTGAAATATAAATATGGAGAGGTCTGGCAGATCAATTACATCACACTCCTGCAGACCCACCAAGGCAAACACTACATGCTGACAATGGTGGGAACAACCACTGGATGGCTGGAGACATACCCTGGGCCTCACGTCACTGCCCAGAACACCATCTGTGGCCTTGAAAAGCAAGTCCTGTGGTGACATGGTACCCCAGAAAGAATTGAGTTGGACAACAGAACTCATTTCATAGACATCCAGGCCAGAGAGCACGGTATTGAGTGGGTGTATCATATTCCCTATCATGCACCAGCCTCTGTGAAAACTGTATGGTACAATGGACTGTTAAAAACCACACTGAAAGCAATGGACGATGGAATCTTTAAACATTGGGATTTACATTTAGCAGAGGCCACCTGGTTAGTTAACACTAGAGGTTCTACCAATTGAGCTGGCCCTGCCCAATCAAAACCTCCACATACCATAGAAGAGGATAAAGTCCCTGTGGTGCATATGAGGGATATGTTAGGGAAGACAGTTTGGATCAGTCCTGCCTCAAGCAAAGGCAAACCCATCTGTGGGACTGTTTTTGCTCAAGGACCTGGGGACACTTGGTGGGTAATGCAGAGGGATGGGGAAACACGATGTGTACCTCAAGGGGATTTGATTTTTGGGTGAGAACAGTGATGTTGAATTGTATAATATTGGTTGCTGAATGACACTGCCACTGTGTGCCATAACTACCATGGGCAATGAATATGGACTGTTCCAGATACACCAGTCGTGAGGTCCTGATGCAGCTTGCAACCAGCTGACAGTACAGCAGCCCTCCTGCCCTGGAAGACATCTAGGACAGAGAGAACCCACAGTAATGGACTAAATGACCTCAATAGACATCTTGGAGGGACAGTCATTAACTATGGAAATGATACCTGTGTTTGTATATATATATATATTTATGTGTTTGTATACAGTTGGAGAGTGTAGCATCTGGGCATGATGTAGATGGTATAGAATAATGGGTGGATAATGTCCTGGTTCTGGTCAGGGCAGGGGTAATTTTTGCAGTAGCCAGGAGGGGCAGTTATTCTATACCACCTCTTGTTGTTGGGGTAGCGTGGTGGTGGTTCATGTATTACTGGGCTTCGTGTAATGAGCAATCACACGTGAATCATTTTCCTCTTTCTTGCACATTGTTATTAGTATTGTTGCTGTTACTGTTCGTTTCTTATTTCATTGCTGTTTCCAGTAAATTTTTCTTATCTCAACCTGTGATCTTTACCTTTTGTGCCTCCAATTCTCCTCTTCCAGCCTGCTGCAGGGGGAAGAGGGAGGGGGGAGTGAGTGAGTGGCATGTGGTTTGGAGTGTTTCAGTGGGAACACTAAATTGGGGAATACCATTCCTAAACCACAACAGAGGGGACACAACTAGGCCAGCTGACCCAAATTGATCAAAGGGATATTCCATACCAATAACATCAGCTCAGATATAAAAGCTAAGAAAAGGGGGAGGAAAGGGGGGCATTCATTATTTACAGTGTTTGTCATCCAGAGTAGCCACTACATGTGCTGAAGCCCTGCTTACTGGAAAGTGGCTGGACATCACTTGCTGATGGGAAGTAGAGAATAAACCTTTTTTTTCTCTTTGCTTGTGCATGTGCAAACTTTCACTTTTGCTTTAGTAAACTGTCTTATCTCGACCTACGAGTTGTTTTCCATCTTATTTTATCTCCCCTGTCCAGTTGAGGAGAGGGCATTCATCCAAGGTCAATCCAGTACTTATCTAATTCAAGACTCCTGAGGCATACATGCAGAAATTGTTGTTTTCAAAGCTTACAGAACTACCTCTACTCTGTGCAAATATTCAACCCATGAAATGATGTTAACAATGCATTATAACAGGAAGCTGTATATGCTTAAAGAAGCCACAATATTTTGCCCATAAACCTCCAGAACAACATGGATATTTCATATAACCCAAACAGAATGTTCAGAAACCATTACAGCCTTTTCTGCATTATATGAACCATGAACTCCTGAATTATGAGGGTTATGAAAATTTTGCTTTTTTCCAGGGAAGCAATTATAATACGTAGAACTTTTCCCAATTCATCCAGCATTTTGTTCTCTCAAGGTAACAGATAAAGTTTGCTATCTGAATTTGACACATGATATTATTGAACTCCATAATTGCTGAGGTATTTGGAAAGGACTTTTTCCACCAAAGCTTCTGAACTTAAGTTAGCTGCTATGCTTTTAGAATTTGCCCGAGTTAGTCTACTTACAGAGCTTATAATTAATCTCAGAGTCTCCTTTTACTGGATTGAATTTACCCAGACTTCCACCCAGTTTACCCTCCCTCAGAGGCAAAAACAACAGCTAGATTAACCTTGACTGCTTTCCTGTTTACTATCAGCATGGTTAAGAAAGGTTAATTTTTACTTGTATCTGGACATTTAACCAGTTAAAAAAGGTATACTTATCTTCCAACTGAGATACATACATTTATTTTCTGAATGGTTAGCCAGTCAAGTGATGTGCTTGCTTCCTTCTGTTCAGCCATCCAGCCAAGAAAATTCATTGCTCGCCATCCTTAAGGTGGCCAAGTGGCAAATACTACCACCCAACTGTTCATAAACCCAACAAATTGCTTTACAGACCAACACTGTACAGTATGTAAGTAACCAAGAAACTAGGTACTGGTGACTCAAACTTTCATCAGGACAAAGATGATGTTTAATTTTCCTGTATCATAACTTTTGGAGAGCTCCAACAGAGAGAAATGGCATAAGAACCATCTACTTACTGTCCTCAAGGACTACACTATACAGTTAAATAAAAGGCAAGTACCAGTTGCCCAACAAGAAACTATTTTTTATCACGTATCATATAGAGCTCTTAGTAATAGATCTTGTTTTATAGGGAAATCTAAAAAATAGAATGAATACAAATTGACTTAGTAAGTGACATGGTGATATTGATACATAAAAATTAGGATGTGCATTTTACATGGTGCATCACTGTACTGACAAGTCCGAAAAAGCATTAAAAAATTCCAAACAAACCTGCTGGAGCTACGAGATCTTCTTGAAGAGCTATAGCTTCTTGGGGGTGTTCTGGATCTCTTCTCTTTCTTCTTTTTATCATCTCTCTCTTTTTCTCTTTCTCGCTCCTTCTTCTCCTTCTTTTCATCTTTTTCCTTTTCTTTGTCTCTGTCCTTCTCTTTTTCCCTCCTGTCCTTATCTCCCTCCTTGTCCTTAATCTTATCTCTGTCCTTCTCCCTCTCTTTCATAATGTCATCTTTTTCCTTGTTCTGGTCTACCTCTTCTCTGTCTTTTTCCTTCTCATTATCTTTGTCCTTTTCCCTGTCCTTGTCCCTGTCCCTATCTTTGTCCGCATCCTTATCCTTGTCTCTGACTCTCTCTCGATCTTTATGCCGCTCTTTCTCTCTCTCCCGGTCCTTCTCCTTGTCTTTATCCCTGTTTCTTTCTTTATCTCGCTCTCTTTCCCTTTCTTTGTCTCTGTCCCAGTTTCTCTCCTTCTCTTTGTCTCGGTCTCTCTCCTTTTCTTTGGCCTTCTCTTTTTCCTTGACCTTTTCTTTGTCTCTTTTCTTGTCCCTGTGAAAAGCCAAACATGAATTCAATAATTAATATTTGAACTTTCCAATAAAAATTACAACTAACTCTTCAGCATACATTAATTTTTTCAAGAGAAAATAGGTGTTTCTGTTGAAAAATAGTAATTATTACAAATTTTCATTTGTCACCCCTGTTTACCATGAGGGAGAGGCTATACAGATAGGAAAAATTTGGAAATCAAATGGGGGAAGAGGGGGCAAAAATCAAATCAAACTGTAATCCTCAAAGTGATATTTTTACACTTTGAAAGAATATGTCTTTTCACCTCACAGTTACGTTACCATTCATACATAAATCTTCTACATTTTGTCAGGAGTAAGACAAACTTTACAATTTGTAAATTCATTCTTTACTAAATATGTGTCCATGTAAAATGGACTGCAGATTAACCACCCCCATGTGAATAATGACAGTTGACTGAAGTCTTTATTCTATGATGTTCTCTCACATAAATATCTTGTAACTGCTTGGAAATCCAACATCAGTTAATACACAAAAACAAAAAAACAGGGATAAAATTTCACCACATTCCCTCAAAAGGTAGATGTAAGGTCAAAACTCAACCAAGACAATTCAGTTATCTGTAACGTCATTAGGAATTTGAAAATTATTGAAAAATCAGTAAGACCATAAAAACAGAAGCAAGGTAACAGAACAAGTCAGCTGCTTTGGGATAGGGAGAATGATACATGTTCATAAAAACAGTGAGAAAAATTCCACTAGATGTTCTAGTAGTCAAGCCAAATAAAAATTTATTAATCATAGAATCATAGAATATCTTGAGTTGGAAGGGACCCACAAGGATCATCAAAGTCCAACTCCTGGCCCTGCACAAGACAACCCTAAGAATCATACCATGTGCCTGAGAGCATTGTCCAAATGTTTCTTGAACTCCCTGGGGAGCCTGATCAAGTGCCCAACCACCTTCTGGATGAAGAACCTTTTCCTAATATCCAACCTAAATCTCCCCTGACACAACTTCATGCTGTTCCCTCAGGTCCTGTCACTGGTCACCAGAGAAAAAAGATCGGTGCCTGCCCCTCCGCTTTGTGAGCAAGCTGTAGACTGTGACGAAGTCTCCCCTCAGTCTCCTTTTCTCCAGGTTGAACAAACCAAGTGACCTCAACCACTCCTCATATGGCTTTCCCTCTAGACTCTTCATCATCTTTGTAGCCTTCCTTTGGACACTTTCAAATAGGTTTATATCTTTCTTATGTTATGGTGCCTAAAACAACACACATTTAGATCACAGCTTTGGTTGGAAGATTACATTTTGATAAAGGATTATTTGGAAGCATGAGACTGAACCATCTTTCTAACAAAGGACACATGACTCCTAGACCTGTCTCTAGGATATATATACACACGGTCCCCACCCTTCTTCACCGGAACAAGTGTCTGGCTAATAAATAGTAGGTTTGTTTCATGGTCTGTGACCTGAAGACTTTGGTTCCCATCAGGTTTTGGCAAATACCTTTTTGGATGTCTCATAGAAGGAATGTATGATCATAAAGATGAATCAGCACACAATCCCTGCAATAGCAAGGGGTTTCAAAATGACCCAAGAAGCACTTTCCAGTTATTTATCACAGAGATTGCATTGGATTTTCCCCTTCCAGTGAGCAGATATCTCAAGAAGCTCCAGAAAACAGCAACGGAGTCAAAAGGATCCATCAATGAAGCCCAGTTATGTAGCCTACCACCTGTTCCCACTGAGGTCCACAGATCTGCAATTCTCCTTCCCACAAAACTTTTCTCCTCAGAAAACAAGAGACAACTGCACAACCTAAGTATGAAATTCCCTTTAAATGAGTCAGGGGAATTAAAGAGATGAAACAGAAAGAAAAGTACCAAGGTTTCTATTCATGAAGTGACTTTTACAGGCACTTTTATTTTGTGAATATTCACTATTTTACTCCTCAGAAAATTAAATTATCATCCAAGGAGATAAAGGAATTATTTTTATGGAATTTCACAGTTAAATAATTAGACAACCAGACTTAAAAATTAATAGACTAGGTAAAATATAGGTGTATTAGATGCTGAAATGTAAATATGTCACATAACAGACATATGCATCTGTGCCTACAGCAGTGTATGGTCAATATGAAATAGCCAAAGGTAAAAATAAAATCCCGTGCACAAAAACTTTATACATGTTCTCAGAATGCAGGATCAAGTTCAGCATGAATCCAAACTATAACTGTTGACAAAGTTGAAGAAGCATTATCCACTTTTTTTGTAACACAGGCTACATAGAACATAACTAATTCATTGGTTCAAGTCGGGCAATTAAAGTTACCTAATTTCAATCAGTTTGATGTTGGTATAAATGTAGACTAGACTTTGCTATCAAAGTTTAGGTACCTCGTTGTTGTGGTTTAACCCCTGTAGGCATCATATGAACTACTATGAAGAAAATTAACTATATCTCAGCCAAAACCAGTACACTCAGCACAAAAAAATTACTTTCTATTCCTTTGTTCCACGAACAAAGCCTGGGACAGGCTAAAGCATTTAGAGATTCCATTCTTTGCCATTACCTAAAAGGTTTGTTAGATTTTTTCAAAAATTTTGTACCATGTGCTAAGAAGAACAGTTTAATTTCTGAGGAATGAAACTCACCGAGAATAAGACCGACTTCTTGATTTCCACCTTTCCCTAGATCTAGACCGTTTTTTCAGGGGACTTCTGGATCTGTGCCTGTCCTTATGTCTTGAGAGTGACCTGTTGCCAGATCTACTTCTATATGAATAATGTCAGAAGAAAAATATTTTAATATTGAAACTTCATAAAAACTAGATCAACCAAGAAGGAAATAACCCCCCTGCTAAATCTTGCCTCACTACATAAAATTCTATAGAGTTACACCTCAGTAATATACTGCCTACCAACATTTTTGTAAAAATGGATACTTTAAGCTTTACCAGGTGCACATGTTATCCTTTGAAACAATGCACCATTTAAGCAATACTCATGTACTCCTGACAGTAATATCGAGGACAACAGAGACGACACCTATGTGCGGTGTGACCAGGTGGATGATCTGCTCAGCCTGGTGGCAGAGCTTAAAGAGGAAGTGGAGAGGTTGAGGAGTGTCAGGGAGTGTGAGAAAAACAGACTGGTGAAGTCACACCCTTCCATCCCTAAGAGAAATGCAGCAGACGGAAGTTTGGCAAGAGTCAGAGGAGCCCCGACCCTCTTGCCATCAGGCAGAAGGAGGGGACCTAAAAGATGGGGGGGAATGGAAACAGGTCCCTGCTTGGGGTCGTAGGAGAATCTCCTCCTGGCCTCCCTCACCTTCCCAAGCGCCCTTACAGAATAGGTATGAGGCTCTGGAACTCAAGGGTCAGGCAAATGATAACGGAGGTGAAGGTCTATCTGGAGGGTTGCCCATAACAAGTCAGTAACCCACAACTACGGGTGTTAAGAAAGAAAGAAGGGTAATTGCAGTGGGCTACTCCCTTCTGAGGGGAACCGAGGGCCCAGTATGCCAACTGGACCCATCCCACAAGGAAGTCTGCTGCCTCCCTGGGGCCTGGGTAAGGGATATTACCAGAAGACTCCCTGGACTGATTAAGCGCTCTGATTATTACCCACTGCTGGTTGTCCAGGTCAGCAGCAATGAGGTTGATAAGTCCTAGGGCAATCAAAAAGGACCTCAAAGAATTGGGGTTGAAGGGACAGGAGCACAAGTGGTGTTTTCCTTGATTCCTTTGGTAGCAGCAAAGAATGCCAAAAGGAAGAGGAGAACCCACCTTGTCAACACATGGCTTAAAGACTGATGCCATCGGTGGAATTTTGGCTTTTTCGATCATGAGGTGGTTTATACGGCACCAAGCCTACTCGAGACAGATGGGGTTTGCCTGTCTAAAAGAGGGAAAAGGATTCTAGCCTGTCAATTGCCAGGGCTGATTGAGAGGGCTTTAATCTAGGTTTGAAGGGGGAAGGGGATAAGAACAGGCTCAGCAGAGATGAATGAAGGGGTGGCATGCCAGGGTTGGGGGTAAAATCAGTAGCCCAGTTGAAATGCATCTACACCCCACTGACTCTGAAGTGTGCTGGTGTAGTGGGTTTCTGTGGCTGGGTTTTGGTAGCGGGGGTGGGCTACAGGGGTGACTTTTGTTAGAAGCTGCTAAAAGCTTCCCCTGTCTGGTGGAGCCAATGCCAGCTGGCTCCAGGACAGGATTCCTGCCGCTGGCCAAGGTCAAGCCAATCAGAAGTAATAGTAATGCCTCTGTGATAACATATTTAAGAACAGAAAGGTATTGCACAGAAAAGAATTCCAGCCAGGGAAGAGCGGAGTGAGAACATGGGAACAACAATGTAGACACCAAGGTCAGTGCAGAAGGAGGGGGAGGGGGTGCTCCAGATGCTGGAGCTGAGGCCCCTGCAGCCTGTGGTGAAGACCATGGTGAAGCAGGCTGTCCCCCTGCAGCCCACGGATGACCATCAGGGTGCAGAGACCCACCTGCAGCCCATGGAGGAGCCCATGCTGGAGCAGGTGGATGCATGAAGGAGGCTGTGATCCTGTGGGAGGGCCAAGATGGCTCAGGGTCCAGCCAGAAAACTGCAGCCTGTGGAGAGGGAAGCCCACACTGGAGCAGGTTTTTCTCGGGTAGGACTTGTGGCCCCTGTGGGGGACCCACACTGGTACAGCTCATTCGTGAAGGACTGCACCCCATGGAGGAGTGACCCACTGTAGAGAAGCAAGATTCAGGATGGGAACAGTTCCAGGCATGGAGAAAAGCATACAGCAATTGGCAGGATTTTCATATGGACTTTACTGTTATTATGTGGTTTCATTGTATCCATGCTCCTCCTCCCCCTTTTGCCTGTGCCCTGTTCTGATTTGCTGCCCCGTTTGTCTGTCTGATAGCCCACCCGATGTTCTGCCCCTTCCCCTGGCGGGAGGTTTTAAAAATCAGACAGACGCCTGAATAAAGAAGTCTGCTTGCACCAGTCCTCGTGTCCTGTCCCCTCTTCCCTTCGGACCGCGACAACAACCCACGGGACAGCAGTTTGGAAAGAACTGTTGCCCGAGGGATGGACTCACCCCAAAGAGGTCCATCAAGGACTGTCTCCCGTGGGAGGGACCCCACGGGAGCAGGGGAAGGACTTCTCTCTCTGAGCAGCAGCAGAAACAACAACTGACCGTAACCCCCATTCCCTGTCCCCCTGCACTGCTGGGGGGGAGAAGGGAGAACATAGAAGGAAGGAGGGGTGGGGGGAAGGTGTTTTTAAGACTGTTTTATTTCTCACTCTCTGGCTCTTATCCTGTTAGTAATAAATTTAAGTACTATCCCCACTTTGAGTCTGTTTTGCCCATGAAGGTAATCAGTAGCTGACCTCTCCCAGCTGTTATCTCAACTCATGAATCCTTAGTTGTTTTTTTTCTCTCTCCTCTGTTCAGTTGCAGAGGGAAGTGAGTGAGTGGCTTGAGTGGGTACCTGGCATCCAGCCAGGGTCAACCCGCTACAGCTGGCCACACTGGAACACATTCACAGTCTTATGGGGACAAGCCATGGACTCCTAAGCTAATACAAGCCAGCAAGGAAACACCAGGAAATTATCTCAAAGGAATTAAGGGGTGTTCCTCTAGGAAGGCGACACGGCCAACAGCTCAGCTGAGGTGCCTTTACACCAATGCACACAGCATGGGCAACAAAAAGGAGGCATTAGAAACCACTGTGCTGCTGGAAAGCTATGACCTTGCTGCAATTACTGAAACTTGGTGGGACGAATCCCATGACTGGAATGAGACTATTGATGGCGACAGGCTGTTCAGAAGAAACAGGGGAGGAAGGAGAGGCAGAGGGGTTGCCCACTACATCAGGAGGTGAATTGAGTGTGAAGAGCTGTCTGTGAAGAACAGCCATGAGCAGGTTGAGAGCCTGTGGGTAAGAATCAGAGACTGAGGCAACAAAGGGAACCTTACAGTTGGTGTCTAACTACAGGCCACCTGATCAAGGGGAGCCCATTGACAAAGCTGTCTTGCTCCAGATACAGGAGGCATCACGCTCACAGGCTCTTGTCCTGCTGGGGAATTTCGACCACCCCAACTGTGGTAGTGTTCTTGGTGTTGAGCCAGTCAGGTTTGCCCCTGTGAAATTAACATATTACAACAGACCGGAAAAGGAGACCTGATAGGTAGCCGGAGGAGAGGCAGACATGACTTGAGACACCACGTGTTAGAGAGAGGGGCCAGTGAGCCCCGCTGGGGGCCAAGGCCCCCAGCCCCCGGCCGGGCTGCGGGGGGCCCAGTGCAGTGTTAAAACTGGATTAGGTGCTGTGGCCAAAGGCTGGGAGGAGTTCCTCCACTGTGAGTGGGCGGCAGAAAGACGCCGGAGCGGCGGTGGAGGCAGCACGGAATGGCCAGAGCTGACTGGCTTCTAGCCAGAGGACTATACAGAGAAATTCCACAGAGCAAGAGAAGATAACCGGCAAGCAGCAACATGGCACATAGCCAGACTGAGAGACAGAGATGTCCGACAGAGAGAGAGAGAGAGCCAACAACAGAGCAAAGAAAACTCAGTAGAGACTGTTTTGGGGTAAGACTGAATTACTCCCCAAAACCCTTTAGACCCTCCTTTGGAAGGAAGGGTGGGCTTCCATTTGAAGGGAGTTCCGAAATGCAGCTAGAGAGAAAGAGAGAGGAGCTAAGAACTCGGAGACGTCCTGTGAGCTGGACCAGGACGGTCAGACCAAGGAATGTGGGGGAAGTGGCCTCCCCTACCACGTTTGCAGCAGAGACGGAGCAAAGGAGCTCTGTTAGAACGCTTGGGACAAAAACTGAGCTGAGAGCCCCTAAACGTTCTGACTCAGGGGAACTTGACCCCCCAAGGAAGGGACTTTCACGGGATGCCTTGCACCCTGTGATATGACGGTGGTAAGGTGAGTTTTGTCCCTGCTTTGCAGCCCACGGGAGAGACCTTCGGCTGGAGCTGAAGGGCCGAGAGGGGTGAGAAAAAAACCCTGCGTTGTAATGAAGAGAGAGAGAGAGATTTTCCAGCTATGACAAAGTGAAACTACTGCTTGGAAGAGAAGAGATTGTGCTGCCCTGAAAGTGATCTTCTTCTTTCCTTCTGGACTTTTTATTGGAGGGAAAGGAGGGATTTGATCTATGTAAATATATTGTTTTACCATAGGAGAGATAGTTAGGATTGTTGTATGTACATGTATTAATAGTATTTATTGTGTTAGTAATAAATTCTAATATAATTTCCCCATGCTAGTAGTTGTGTTATGTCTGAAAACTCTCTCTCACATTGAAACAAATTGTGGGGAGTTTGGAAATTATATTTTTGGGGGACTCAAACCACAACACCAACATATGCTGGCAAAGTAGCACAGAGAGCTGCAGGCAATCCAGGAGACTCCTGGAATGCATGCAGGATAACTTCTTGTGCCAGGTAATAGACAGCCCTACCAGAGGGGGTATGGTACTGGATCTGATGGTCACCAGCGCAAGCAAGATAATTGGGGACATCAAGATTGGAGGCAGCCCAGGCTGCAGTGTCATGCATTGGTGGAGTTTGCAGTCCTGAGGAATATGGGTCAGGTAAGGAGTAAAGTTAGGCCCCTGAACTTCAGGAAAGTAAACTTCCAGCTCTTCAGGGAGAGAGTCAGTGGGATCCCCTGGGAGACTGCCCTTGGGGGCAAGGGAGTGGAACAGAGCTGGCAGATCTTTAAGGAAGCCATCTATAGAGTGCAAGAGCTGGCAATCCCCAGAAGCAAGAAATCAGTTAAGGAAGGCAAGAGACTGGCATGGCTGAGTAGGGAACTGCTGGTCAAACTAAAAGGCAAGAAGCAAACGCACAGGCAGTGGAAACAAGGACAGGTAACCTGGGAAGAGTATAGAGATCAAGTTCAGTTGCGCAGGGAGTGAGGAAGGCAAAGGCAAAGCTGGAACTGAACCTGGCAAGGGATGCAAAGAAGAACAGGAAGGGCTTCTACAGGTACATTAATCAGAAAAGGAAGGTCAAAGAAGGTGTATGCTCCTGATAAACAACACTGGTAAACTGGTAACAACATATGAGGAGAAGGCTGAGGTACTTAACAACATTTTTGCCTCAGTCTTCAATGTCTCTCTTCCCACACCTCTCGAATGGATGGACAGCAGGATGGGGACTGGGGGAGAAAAGTCCCTCCCACTGTATGTAAAGATCAGGTTCATGATTACCTGAGGAACCTGAATGTCCATAAGTCTATGGGACCTGATGAGATGTATCCCAGAGGCCTGAGGGAATTGGCTGATGTAGTTGCCAAGCCACTCTCCATGGTATTTGAAAAATCCTGGCAGTCAGGGGAAGTCCCAGGTGACTGGAAAAGAGGAAACATGGTGTCCATCTTTACAAAGGATAGAAAGGAGGACCCTGGAAACTACCCACCTGTCAGCCTCACCTCTGTGCCTGGGAAGATCATGGAACAGATCCTCGTAGAAGCTCTGCTGAGGCACACAGAGTACAGGGAGGTGATTTGGGACAGCCAACATGGCTTCACCAGGGGCAAGTCCTGCCTGACCAACCTAGTGGTTTTCTATGATGGAGTGGAGAAGGGAAGGGCTACAGATGCCATTTATCTGGAATTCTGTAAAGACTTTGACAGGGTTCCTCACAATATCCTTCTCTCTAAATTGGACAGAGATGGATTTGATGAGTGGACTGTTAGATGGATAAGAAAGTGGTTGGACAGTTGCATCCAGAGGGTAGTGGTCAACGGCTCAGAGCCCTGATGGACATCAATGACAAGTGGTGCCACTCAGGGGTCCATATTGGTACCAATACTGATTAATATCTTCATTAATTACATAGATGAAGGGAGCAAGTACACCCTCAGCAAGTTTGCAGGCAACACCAAGCTGAGTGGTGCGGTTGATATGCCTGAAGGGATGGGATGCCATCCAGAGAGACCCGGACAAGCAGGAGAAGTGGGCTCACGGGAATCTCATGAGGTTTAACAAGACCAAGTGCGAGGTGCTGCACGTGGGTCAGGGCAACCCCCGGTATCAATACAGGTTGAGGGATGAACAGACTGAGAGCAGCCCTGACAAGCAGGACTTGTGGGTACTTGGAGGATAAGAGGCTAGAAATGAGCTGGTAATGAACATTTCGCTGGAGGTCTCAGGTGAGGCCAATCAGCTGATAAAGGGGCGGCACCCAGCACTGCCAAGAGGGATTTAAACTGCTGCTGGGAGCGCCAGTAACCCAGAGCGCGGTGAACAGGAACAGGCAAACAGGAATGTGGCACGGCAGTTAGCAAGGCAGTTCGCGCAGGCAGGGCAAGCAAGAGGGGCACAGCCACCTCCCAGCTCTCTTGAAGAAGCCTTTTTTTCTTTTTTTTTTCTTTTTTTTTTTGTCATAACTCAGCTTAAGCCAGCAATGGTTTCCAAAAAAGCAAAAGCTGTTGCTGTTAAGACGAAGGGTGTGTCCACACAGACGGACCCCCTTAAGAGGGACACCAAGACGGACGTAGCTGTTCAAGCCTCTGGCTGCGCAGAGTGTCTGAGCCTGGTGTTAGCACCAGAGGACAGTGTGAGTGGGATCTGTGTGCGATGCGAGTAGGTGAATGACTTGCTGTGCCTGGTGGCAGAGCTCAAGGAAGAGGTAGAGAGACTAAGAAGTATTAGGGACAGTGAAAGGGAAATTGACTGGTGGAGTCGCACCCTTTCAACCCCAAAAGCAGTCCAGAAGGAGACGGTGAAGCCCTGCCCCTCCTGCCATCAGGCAGTTGGAGCAAACCTGGTGGATGGGGGGGAATGGAAATGAGTCCCTCACCAGAGAGGTAAAAGAATCCCCTCCCAACCCCCACCATCCCCCCAGGTGCCCTTAGAGAACAGATATGAGGCCCTGGACTCAGAGAACCAGGCAGAGGACAGACAAGAGGAAGATCTGGCTGGAAGGTCTCCTGTTCGCGCCCCGTCTACCAGACGGGTTACAACTACAGCTACAAAGAAAAAAAGAAGGGTAGTTGTAGTTGGTGACTCCCTTCTGAGGGGAACCGAGGGTCCTATATGTTGACCGGACCCATCCCACAGGGAAGTCTGCTGCCTTCCTGGGGCCCGGGTGAAGGATTTTAGTAGGAGACTCCCTCAGCTAATTCAGCCCTCAGATTATTATCCACTGTTGGTAGTCCAGGCTGGCAGTGATGACATTAATGGGAGAAGTACCAAGGCAATTAAAAAGGACTTCAAGGCGCTGGGTCGACTAGTTGATGGGACAGGAGCACAGGTGGTGTTCGCCTCAGTTCCTGCAGTAGCAGGGATGAATGAGGAGAGGAGCAGGAAAACCTATCTTATCAATAGGTGGCTAAGGGATTGGTGCCACCAGCAGAACTTTGGGTTTTTTGACCATGGGCCAAATTCCATCATACCTAGTTTCTTCAAACCAGATGGACTTCATCTATCTAGCAAGGGCAAAAGGACTCTAGCCCATAAGTTGGCAGGGCTGATAAGGAGGGCTTTAAACTAGATTTGAAGGGGGAAGGGGTAGAAACTGGGTTCTCCAGAAAGGAGCCCAAGGGTGGACAGCCCAAGTTAAGAGCCAAATCAGCAGCCCAGCTGAAGTGCATGTACACCAATGCACACAGCATGGGTAACAAACAAGAGGAGCTGGAAGCCATCGTGCAGCAGGAAAGCTATGATGTAGTTGCTATCACGGAAACGTGATGGGATGACTCACATGACTGGAGTGCTACCATGGGTGGCTACAGGCTCTTCAGAAGGGACAGGCAGGGTAGTAGAGGTGGAGGGGTGGCTCTATATGTTAGAGAGTCTCTTGACTCTGTAGAAGTTGAAGTCAGTAACAATAAGGGTGAGTGCCTGTGGATCAGAATCAGGGGGAAGGCCAACAAGGCTGATATCCTGGTGGGAGTCTGTTACAGACCATCCAATCAGGATGATGAGGATGATGAATTATTCTACAAGCAGCTGGCGGATGTCTCAAAATTGCCAGCCCTTGTTCTCGTGGGTGACTTTAACCTGCCGGGTGTCTGCTGGGAACTCCACACAGCGGAGAAGAGGCAGTCTAGGAGATTCCTAGAGTGTATAGAGGATAATTTCCTGCTCCAGCTGGTAAATGAGCCTACCAGGGATGGAGCCCCGCTAGACCTCCTGTTTACAAACAGAGAGGGGCTGGTGGGAGATGTGGTGGTTGGTGGACGTCTGGGACACAGTGATCATGAAATAATAAGAGTTTTCAATACTCAGGGATGCAAGGAGGGCCATCAATAAAACCTCTACGCTGGACTTCTGGAGGGCAGATTTCAGCCTATTCAGAAGACTAGTTCAGAGTGTACCCTGGGAAACAGCCCTTGAAAACAAAGGGGTCCAGGAGGGATGGACGTACTTCAAGAAGCAAGTTTTGAAAGCACAGGAGCAGGCTGTCCCACTGTGTCAAAAGGTGAGCCGGTGGGGAAGACGACCGGTCTGGCTGAACAGGGAGATTTTGAAAGAAATCAGGGTAAAGAGGAGAGCCTACCCATTACGGAAAAAAGGGCTGACTACTCAAGAACAATTTAGGAATATAGTTAGGTTGTGTAGAAAGAAAATTAGAGGGACAAAGGCACAACTTGAACTGAATCTCACCACCTCTGTGAAGGATAACAAAAAGTCCTTCTACAGATACATCAATAACAAAAAGAGGGGCAAGGAAAACCTCCACTCTTTACTGGACATGGACGGGAATATAGTTATCAAAGATGAGGAAAAGACTGAGGTATTTAACACCTTCTTTACCTCAGTTTTCAACAGTAAGACAGGTTGTCCTGAGTGTCCTGGCTTCTGGAGCTTGCAGAAAGAGACAAGAATCTGAACAGCCCCCCTGTAATCCAGAAGGAAACAGTTAGTGACCTACTGAGATGCTTGGATCCCCACAAGTCTATGGGACCAGATGGGATCCACCCAAGGGTGATGAGGGAGCTGGCGGAAGAGCTCTCCAAGCCTCTCTCCATCATCTACCAACAGTCTTGGCTCACTGGGGAGGTCCCAGATGATTGGAAGTTGGCAAATGTCACACCAATCCACAAAAAGGACCGGAAGGAGGACCCGGGAAACTACAGGCCCGTCAGCCTGCCCTCAGTGCCTGGCAAGGTTATGGAGCAGATCATCCTCAGTGCAATCACACAGCACCTACAGGATGGACAAGGGATCAGACCCAGCCAGCATGGGTTTAGGAAGGGCAGGTCCTGTCTGACCAACCTGATCTCCTTTTATGATCAGGTGACCCACCTGGTGGATGAGGAGAAGGCTGTGGATGTAGTCTATCTGGACTTCAGCAAAGCCTTTGACACTGTCTCCCATAGCATACTCCTGAAAAAGCTGGCAGCCCACGGCTTGGACAGGGGGCACTCTCTGCTGGGTTAGGAACTGGCTGGAGGGCCAGGCCCAGAGAGTGGTGGTGAACGGTGCTGCATCCAGTTGGCGGCCGGTCACTAGTGGTGTCCCCCAGGGATCAGTGTTGGGCCCAGTTCTGTTTAATATCTTTATTGATGATTTAGATGAGGGGATTGAGTCCATCATCAGCAAATTTGCAGATGACACTAAGCTGGGGGGGAGTGTCGATCAGCTGGCAGGCAGGTGGGCTCTGCAGAGGGACCTGGATAGGTTGGAGAGTTGGGCTGATTCCAACAGGATGAGGTTCAACAAGGCCAAGTGCCGGGTCCTGCACTTTGGCCACAACAACCCCATGCAGCACTACAGGCTGGGCACAGAGTGGCTGGAGAGCAGCCAGACAGAGAGGGACCTGGGAGTTTGGATTGACAAGAAGCTGAACATGAGCCAGCAGTGTGCCCAGGTGGCCCAAGAAGGCCAATGGCATCCTGGCCTGTATCAGGAACAGTGTGGCCAGCAGGTCCAAGGAAGTGATTCTTCCCCTGTACTCAGTGCTGGTGAGGCCACACCTGGAGTACTCTGTCCAGTTCTGGGCCCCTCAGTTCAGGAAGGACATTGAGGTGCTGGAGCAGGTCCAGAGGAGGGCAACAAGGCTGGTGAAGGGACTCAAGCACAAGTCCTATGAGGAGAGGCTGAGGGAGCTGGGGCTGTTCAGCCTGGAGAAGAGGAGGCTCAGGGGAGACCTCATCACTCTCTACAACTACCTGAAAGGAGGTTGTAGCCAGGTGGGGGTTGGTTTCTTTTCCCAGGCAACTGTCAGCAAGACAAGAGGGCATGGTCTTAAGCTGTGCCAGGGGAGGTTTAGGTTAGATATTAGAAAGAATTTCTTTACAGAGAGGGTGATCAGACATTGGAATGGGCTGCCCAGGGAAGTAGTGGATTCTCCGTCCCTGGAGATTTTTAAAAAGAGACTGGATGTGGCACTTAGTGCCATGGTCTAGTAACCGCAGCGGTAGTGGATCAAGGGTTGGACTTGATCTCGAAGGTCCCTTCCAACCCAGCTGATTCTATGATTCTATGATTTGCAACCCAGAAAGCCAATCATATCTTGGGCTGCATCAAAAGAAGCGTGGCCAGCAGGTCAGGGGAGGTGATTCTGCCCCTCTACTCTGCTCTGCTGAGACCCCACCTGGAATACTGCATCCAACTCTGAGGTCTCCAGGACAGGAAGGACACTGACGTGTTGGAGTGAGTCCAGAGGAGGGCCCCCAAGTTAATCAGAGGGATGGAGCACCTCTCCTATGAGGAAAGGCTGAGAGAATTGGGATTGTTCAGCCTGAAGAAGAGATGGCTTAGGGGTGAGTGAATCGTGGCCTTCCAGTACCTGAAGGGAGCCTACAAGAAAGATGAAGAAGGACTTTTTACAGGAGCATGTAGTGATAGGACAAGGGGGAGTGATTTTAACCTGAGAGTAGGTTTAGATTGGATATTAGGAGAAAATTCTTTACTGTGAGGGTGGTGAGGCACTGGAACAGGTTGCCCAGAGAAGTTGTGGATGCCCCATCCCTGGAAGTGTTCAAGGCCAGGTTGGATGGAACTCTGAGCAACCTGGTCTAGTGAAAGATGTCCCTGCCCATGGCAGAGGGGTTGGAACTAGATGATCTTTAAGGTCCCTTCCAACCTAGGCCATTCTATAATTCTATGTTTCATAATAATTTCCATGAATATTCTGGAAAATATAAATTCATATCATATTACGATAGCTGTCATTATAGTAAATCTAGTGCATAAAATCTACTACCGACAATTTCTAGGAGCTTTTAAAAATAATTAGCTAAATTTTCCTTCTTTTCCAGGCCCAGTCACTTATTTCAGTCTTGGTCAATGAAGAAAGATGGCTTTAACTGGCTGTAGTGGGTTGACCTTGGCTAGATGCTAGGTGCCCACCCAGCTGCTCTATCAATACCCTTCCCAGCTGGAAAAGGGGAGACAGAATAAGATGGAAAACGGCTCGTGGGTTGGGATAAGGCAGTTTACTAAAGCAAAGCGAAGCTTGCGTGCAAAAGCGAAGGGAAAAATAACAAGATTTATTCACTACTTCCCATCAGCAGCGATGGCCAGCCATGTCCTGGGAAGCAGGGCTTCAACAACGCACAGTGGTTTCTTAGCAGGCAGCCATTAGAAACAACGAATGCCCACCCCTTCCTCCTCCTTTTCTTAGCTTTTATGTCTGAGCTCATGTCATATGGTATGGAATATCCCTTTGGTCAGTTTGGGTCAGCTGGCCTACTTGTGTCCCCTCCCAG